>NC_079515.1:111315-124026 GCF_000801105.2 Raphanus sativus | reverse complement strand
CTCCTTCTCCTCCAAAACCTAACATAGCAACGATTTCTTGCAGAACAAGGTCCTTTTCCTCTTCTTTAAAGCCTTTGGTTCCGTGGGCTTTTAGCATCCGTTGCTTCGACTCCCACATGCTCTCTATCCTCGTCCAGAAGAACCAGATCTGGAACAAGTCCGGGAGTGTGTGGCTGAGGTTTTCGTCTCTGATTGTGTTGATTATCGGCTGGATTCCCTTCTTAGGGTTCCTTTTTCCAACATAAACCATCTCGACTTGAATGTTTGCTGCTTTTGCGACACTACGCCACAGACTAGTGAAGCTTCTGATCCATTGCATGTCTTCTCCTCCATAGAGACATATGTATTTTCCTTCAACAAGCTGATATAAGAAAAAATATTCTTTAGGTTACTTGTAGCACAAGGAATATTATTTTACAAAGAAATACTCTGTTTTTTCTTTTTATGAATAAAGGAAAACCTGGTTAAGGGAGTGAGGATCAGTGCCATCAATCAAGAACTCAAGATTCCACTCCTGTTCACCCCAGAGATCACGTTCCCTTGAGGTCGTGAATGGATGGGCGAAGGGTTGCCAGATCCAGACCATGGGGAAAGCGTTAGTGGACATAACTTGACCTTTGGGATCAAGTGCAATGAGAATAGGTCTGTTCTTGAATCCCCACCATTGTCTCACAAACCTGACAGCAGATCTCCTTAACCTCCGAGGCTCTCCAAGAACGTACCACTTCATGTTGGAATGAAGTGACTCGAACTTAGCATCATCGGCTTCTGTCCAGAAATCTTGAACTGGGACCCATAGAATCTCGAATGATTGCTGCCATGCTTCTGTGTAGAGCGATTCCAGGATGTAGAGCTCTTTTTCGATGTTTTCTAGGTCAGATACCAGAAGAAGGACGTGCTTTTGGGTGAGCACATTGATCCCAACCTAGTTTAGTTAATTAATGGTTGAAAACGGATCAGACATAATCAAAAGGAGCGGCAAAGAGAATTTGAAAGAAAAATATTCTTTAGGTTAGATTACGCGTCTCTTGGAAGCACCATCTCCATGGTAAAGAAAGTCAATGGGTCTGAGAAGACGAATCAGAGGAGGAACAACGTCAACGTGAATGATAGTAGTGAACGTCTGAATGAGTTCTTGATACTCGTCTTCCATGATACCATCCTCTGTATTGTATTGTATTGTATACAGAGAGAGCTCGAGATCAGAGAATCAAAAGCGAGAGAAAATATAATTGAACTCGAATTATGCAATAAATCTCACCAATGGTCAAGTGACTCTTCTTGAGTTGTTCTAGCAGGTAAGCATTGATCTTCCTAAGCCTTTCACTATTCTCATGTATCTCCGAAACTTCCATAAACGACATGATTTGGCTGCCCACCCCAAATATCATTAAAAAGAAAAAAAAACACTTTAAACTGTTTTCTTGAATGTCAAGAAATCTTCAAATCAGGATATATTTTTTTTTGTTTTGTTTTTGTGTACGTACTCCTGCTTGAAACCACTGGCGCCATTGATATGAGAAGCGCAGATCAGAACACAGCGAACAATCCAGTAAACTGCAGTGGGGACATGATCGGTAAAAGCGGCTGTGATATGGTTAGGTGGTAGTTGATGGATATGGATGATGGTAGTGGTGAGATCAACCATGTCTTGCATCAGAACTCGGGTCTTGTCGAGACGCTGGTGTAGCGCGTTCTGCCTAGAGAAGATGCTAGGCAGCTGTTTGATGAGTGCCAGAGATTTAGTGAGCTGATTTGTTGCGTATGTCTCTGCGAGGAGGAGGAAAACGCCGTATTTGACGGCCAAAGCGGCTAGGATAAGGACTAGCTTAGCATCCCAGCGGTATTTGGAGACCATTGACAGAACAGAGAACGTCGCCGTATTGCGACTGTCTAAGTGAAGCCCTGTTGTCTTCATACCGTGAGAGTCACCACCATGAAGACACTTGCACTCGATCTGTGTCAGAGACATTAAGAAAATGAATCGAATGTTAAAATAAGAAAGCTTCTTATGAGTATGACTGTATGTATATACCTCGCAAGAGATTTGATCGATGAGGTCCGCGAATGTCTCAAAGGAGACATGGTCTGTGTAGTCCTTGAAAACGAGTGACGGCTGCACAATTTTGATGAATTTGAAAGAAAAATGGAATTAGTCTACATATATATATTTAAATTGGGGGGGGGGGGGATTGATTGCGAAGCAAGAAACAAAACAAAAAAAACCTTAGGAGCAGAGGAGTCGATGGATGGGACATGAGACTTGAAGATGTCATCAACAACGGAGAGAAGTGATTTGACATCAAAGAAGATCATGTCTGGACTATGAGTCTTCAAGACTCTATCGGCCATCACTCGGTCATCAGATAGTGAAAACATGGGTCTCCCATTTCTATGGAAAGCTTGTTTCTTTCCCGGTCCAAATCTTCCACCGAGAGAGTTGTCACCCAATGATCTCGGCACCAAAGAGTGTCGACTATTGGCATCGACGATATCCTCAGATGAATGTGGATGATGTGCGGTCTTAGGGACTACAGAACCGATCTTCGTCTCGGGCTCGTGATCCATCACCTTAGTAGGAGGTTCCACAGTGTTTGGAGGAGGAGCAACATGGTGACCATCTGATTGTTCTCCGTCTTCGTGAGTTTTCGCGGCTACGGGACGCCTCTCGCCTAGGTTATCAGTCAGCTTCTGCTCGGCGGATCTTGGGATCAGAGAGACCCTTTTGAGAGGATCGGCTGGTGGGTTAGTACCGAAGGGCTTTGGGTTCAACTGGAAGCGTTTGGCCATACTGGCGATCGAGGAGGAAGGGGTTGAAGAAAAAATATGTGTGAAGGATATGATGTGTTGAGGTGAATGATTGGGTTAGTAGTATACACATGCATGTATATATACACGTAAAAAGGGATTTAAGAAAACAAGGGGCAACTTCGAATCAACTTCTTTGCTTCATCTATGGTTCAATATTTGTTTTGTGTCTTTGACACTTCCGCAGATGATTTCTTTGACAAACGTTTAACCAAATTAGTTTTGTTGGTAACTTCTTCATAGCTACTAATTTAACATTTACTAATTAACTGTACGTCAGTAGTACTACATGCAATTAACATAATATAACGTATTTTTAGTAATGTTGGCATAGATAAAATCAAAAATCATAATATAAGCAACTCGTGATACTCGTGGAAAGGGACAAAGCTACCTTGCTTGGATATTATTAAAATTGTCCATGAATCTACGAACAAAACGAATCAAACAAACACATGCATGCTATTGATGAAAATTATGTCATACTATATTATAATTTCCACATTGTATGATTTTTTTTTCTTTCAGATAATTCTTTTGTATTGTAGGTTCCTCTAATCCCATTGGTTTCTAGAAATCTAAAATTTTCTTTTTTACTGTTTTTGAATTTCTCATGCAAGTTTCTCCAGCTGGATTTGGTCCTCTAGGTTCAAAGCTTCTTTTACTTTCTTATCTAAGTTTCAAACTTGTTATTCAAGATCAACTTCTTTTCTATATACTTTCCATTCGTAGTAATATCAGAAAAAACGTGATAATGCATTTACACTCTTAAATAAATAATAATACACTATTTGTTTGTTACTTTGTTTACTCATACAGAGGTTTGAAATTCTTATAAGCAATCACAGCATTAAAAGGGTCTGGCCTAGAAGCTAAACCAATTAAACCCATAAACCAATTAAAAACCGGTTTCTCAGCTCCTCCACCACCACTAGGAGGAGGCTGTTGCCGGATGATCTCCGGCTGAGTAAACCCTTGGACAGACTGAAAGTACTGAACCACCAGCTGCACCCGACCGTACTCGGTTCCATCTCTCCAAACCCTGATTGCTTTCTCATAAAACATCCGATTGCTAAAACTCACTATCAACGCACCTCCAGGTTTTAACACTCTATACACTTCCGCAAACAACTGCGCGTTAATATCCATGTCCGGTTTAGGAAATAGACAGATATATATATATATATATATATCAAGTTTTACTATTACGCACCTTATTATTATTTATTTTTTTAAACGCACCTTTTCGGGTTGTTGTAGATACTGTACACCGACAGAACATAAAACCGCATCGAAATATTTGTCTTGGAACTCGAGTTTCTGATCCTCGTTAAGATCCTTGATGAAGAAGTAATCGAGTCTAGGGTTTCTGGCAAGTTCCTGTGCGTTAAGACCATGTCCCACTACTTTCTCGAACTTCACCTCTTCTGGTAGATGGCTAACCCATGAGCTCATCATGTCTAATACAATCGAACCGGATCTTAACCGGTTTCTGTAGAGATCCGTTAAGGAGGATATGAAGCCGTCGTCGACGTGGTTCACGAACCGTGGGTATGAATAGAATTCGCGGTCAGGACCGGAGTTGAGTTTGGTACGACCTTCATTGTTGAGTACTAAGCGTTGGATCTTACCGGGCGAGGATGTTGGTCGCGGATCGGTTTCATCGGTTTGGTTCGAAATGCTAGTGATTCTCGGTCGAAAAGTTTTTCTGGGTCTCAGCTGAAAGGGAGATTGGTGAAGGTTGAATCGAAGAGAATCCATGAAAAGCTATATTCTCTCCCTGTTTGGATTATTATATGGCTACAAGCTAAGAATCAATCGTCAGCAGAACAAGAAGCAAAAAGTGAGCCAACCTTTTTGGAATTTTTTTTCTTTTTTTTTGGAATTATTATAAATTTTTAGAAGTGAGTGGATAATTGATGAGTGGTGAATATTGCTTTAAGCCCATTTCAGTAATAGGCCTTTTTGCTGTAAGAAAAAGATTTGAGATGTCTTTAGTGGGCTTGTATTCTACATTTATATGGGAGGGAGAAAATATATATAAAACAGCAAAGCCTTTTTGATGATGAAAATAGGATTCTTTGACAGATGAAGAGAAAGTCAAAGCAAAAAAGCACTAAAAGTAAAAAGAAATTTGCCAACAAGCTAAAAGTTTCGGAAACCAATCAAAGAACAAAAGAACCCATTTCTTATTATCATTCTTTTTACAGAGAGAGAGAGAGAGATTGGTGCTAGTAGAGCTTAATTCTGGTCTGGATGGATGCACGACAAATAGGACACACCTTAAGGCCTGGACCGCATTCACAACATGTCTGATGGCCGCAACCAAACGCCATGTTTTTGGGATTGGTCAGACATATCGGGCATAGCTGTTGTTGTTCACAAGAAAAACCAAACTGTATAAGAGCAGAGTTTATATATAAAAGAAAACATTTCAAACACTTGTACTATATTTTTCAACCTGATTATCGTCAACATCCTTGGTTTCCATGGGATAAGTAGGAACACTAGGTTCAAAATTCGGTATTGGGGAAGCTTTGGAGGGGTTGAAGAATGTTGAACCGCTCTGCACCGGAGGTGGAAGTGGGATTCTCTCTGGGATACTCCCATTTCTTCGCCTGCCACAGGAAGAGAAGAATAAAAGTACATTCATAAAAAACAATACAAGTTTTTTGGGGGGGGGTTTAGGTGAAGTAGTACCCTAAAAGGCCAAGCTCGATGGTGGCTTTGTACTGTGGAGGAATCTCCATGAGAGCAGAGAGTGCGAATTCTGTCTCCTTCCGAGACTGCTCTTTGTTCTTCGACATGATCTCCGTGAAGTTCACAAACTATATTATAAACAGATAAAAGAGAGATGGGGTAAATGCAAGAATCAATGTTTCATTGAAAGAAAAGAAGAAAAAAAGAAAAAGGGAGGTAATGTTTTACTTGGAAGTTATCAAAAGCTCGGGAAGGTATGTTATCATCAAACTCCTGCATCATGTCCCATGGTCCATCCCCCACCCCGACTAACACTATTGACAAAGGAAGTGTACTGCATGCAACACCCAACAGAAAAGAAAAAGGAACGAATTACTTAACACACCTACAAAGAAGAAAATAAAATTGAAACACAAAAGTAGTAGTAGTAGATATTTTTCACACAAACCTTGCTTTCACAATTGCATCAACAGTCCTCTGTTCCTGGGGACTTAATTGCCCATGTTCCGTATCCACACTTCTTGTTACCTGAGATTGATTGATATCCTTAGACACAACAGAGAGATCAGAGGTATCAACATATCACAGCTTAGGCATTAAAAATATTAACCTGTCCATCGGCTATGATCACTAACACATGGTATTGGCCACTACTCTGCTCAACCACTGTCATCGCCATTTCAATGATGGGTGCAAAAGATGTCGGTCCTGAATAATACGAATACAATTACACACGGGTTTATTTAACTAAGTACTTGAAAGTTTGCGTTTGACAATGAGATACAAAGAAAAAAAGAAACCTACCTGCGAGCTTAAGGTGAGGGACAATATCTCTGTAGCGAGCCAAAACTTGCTCAAATCCATTAGAGGATCGACCCTCTGGATAGAAACTAAACACGTCTTGATCATGAGTTGATGCTGCCAAAAAAAAAAGAGAGAGCAAAATATATGTTGATGATATTTAACCATTGCACTAATTATCTGAAATAACAAAAGACACCAAGTAAGCAGTGGATATACTTACCGTCACCAAACCCAAAACAAGGAATTAAGTTGTCCTCGTCAAAGGAGGCTAAGGTTCTTCCAATGATAGTGATAGCTTGTTCATAAGGATTGGGAGTATTGCTGCTGATATGATGCAAGCTTTTCTTATTGAAGGACTTGGCGCCTGCAGCAGCACAGAAACCAAACAATGATGATGATGATGATTAGCCCAAGCATGTCCTAGATGAAGATTTGTATCATATAAGAAAGAAAGGAAAAAGCTCAAAGCAACCTGTCCATTCATTGCTTTTGGTGAAATCAATACCGAGGATAAGATTAGAAGATTCAAGACCCGCACGCCCTAGAGCCTCTGACACCTGTGGAATCATCGTAGAAACACTATTTTTTTAAGGCAAAACCAAAACTATATCTGTATCATTCATTCATCACTTGTTAGAAAGAAAGAAAGAAAGAAAGAAGCTCTCTCACCTGATCTAAAGAAGCGTAATTATCAGATATTTTGGAATACCTACGATCAAACTTTTTTCTATCAGAAGAAGAAGCAGCATGAGTAGTCTGCAAAGGCTGTGGCTGTGGCTGTGGGGGAGGATAAGGATAAGCATAGCCCTGCTCTTGACTATAAGAAGGCGGCTGAGGAAGATGATCACCAAAACTGGGAGCCGCAGGAGATGGAGAAAAAGAGGGTGGAGGAGGGTAGTTGTAGCTGCCTGGTCCAGACTGAGGATAACTCTGATGAGACGCCCATGATGATGATGATGATGATGAAGATGGCGACTCTTGCCTCCAATCTTCTTTAGAATTTCCTCCTCCCATCAATAAAGAAAAATCTTTATTCAGATTCCAAACTTGAAGCTCAAGATCAATACCCTGAATCAAAAAGAAAAAGATTTAACCCGAACGAACAAAAAGAAAAGAAGATTCAGAATTTTGAAATGTTATCCTCTTAATCTTCCAAGAAAGAAAGAAGAGAAGTGATTCAACATGCAAATGTACCAATGACTTCAAAAGAGAATTGGATTGAACATGCAAAAGTGTACGTATGTGAGGCAATTATAGGCATAGAGGGGTTTGCCAAGCAAAAGAGGCGGCGGCTGTAAATCAAAATCAATCTTAACACGTATAAGAAAGATGACTAAGATTCAATCACGTTTCCTACGATCCACCGACGACTCCTGACTTGCCGTTACTAAATTTTATTATATATATACAAACTCTTTGACGGATCTACCCATTGCTTCTATTATACTATTACTTTTCCCAGATTCAACATCTTAAACACAAAACAAAACACACAACAAATATATAATCTATACTATATCATATGGAGAACCTATACAATAGACAAATCCCACCTTTTCTATGCCAACGACAAGAGGACTCTTGAAGATTAGTTCTCTTTCTTTTTAAGAGGTGAATGGATCTTTCTTTCAATCAGTGGCGGATTGAATCACAACTTGAATATTATATACTATTTTATTTATTTTGCTTTGTTCCAGATAGTTATCTTTCTTTTCTTTATTTTAGTGTTAACCAGTGGTATTCCGGCGCTACGCGCCGGATTCGTGTTTTGTATTTTTATATAAATTTACAAATTATTTAATAGTTTTAGTAAAAAATATATGTTCAAAAATATAAAAATGAAAATATATTAAAAGAAAATGATATTTTCCGATCTATTTAGTAGTCGTTAGCAACAATAATATATTACGTTATTTTGTAGTTGCTTAGTTCAAAATAGAATAGCATAATTGGTTATGACTAATCGATTCAATAAAAGTAGAATAAGAAACCATTAATTGTAACAAAGTTAATTTATTTGGAATTTAAACATATAGTGAAGTTGATATTTTATTTAAATAACATACTTATACTATTAAGTATCTTGTAGACATTATATAGAAGGAACAAAATTTGAAATTTATTTTAGAAACTAATCTAAATTTAATACCAAAAAGTAAATTAATTATTAGTTCATCTTTATCCGTAAGTAGTAAGTAAAGCTTCCTGAAATTTCTGCTTTGTGTTTCTGATTCTTCACTCCATATTGGATTCAAACAACAAAGCAAGCTCAAATGTATCATCCGAAGAACAACAACACGAAACTTCCAAATTTTAATTCGAAAACTTCATGTATTATTAAGTTTTCTTCACAAACAATTGATGAAACGATTGAAACGTACCAATTCAGCTCACTTTGTCGACAATGTGAGAATCACAGTTTCTTTAGTCGTTTCGTTGTCGTCGTCTCAATATTTTTTTTGTAGTTGCAATTTTATTATTTGTTCTAATTTGATTACAATTAAATAAGGATATTATAGATTGTTGCTCAATTAATGAAAGCTATTTAGTTAATTTTAGTTTGAAAGGTTAACTCGTTGCAATTTATTATTCTGTCGATATACTTATTTACAAACTGGCTCATTGTTTCTTTATATCTTTTAGCTTGCTAATACTTTTATATTGGAATTCTGTTTATTTAGTTATCTAATTGTATTTTTGTGTTTATTGAAACTCATTTATAGATCTGTATTTAGCTTATTTTGGTTTATTTCAACAAAAAAAACATATATATATTTCTGACAAAAAATACTAAAGATATATACTAATCGTATAAATAAAATTATTTTGTGTGCTTCAAATGATTCACTTTACTAATTTACGTAATGTAATATAAATAAATAATTTTTAACTATAAATATAATTTATTTATATTAAAAAAAATAACTTATGCTCTGATAAAGCTGGAGTGACAGCTGCAGTTCTTTCAACCATCAACAACATCAATCCCACCGTCTGTCTGAGGGGCTTCTCTGGTCACACCATGAATCTCAAAAAAGTATCTTCTTTTTCTGTCCAGGTTCGTGTTAGATATGGTGAGTTTATGCGTCCCTGCTGAGTTCCTCAACGTATTGGTTCTTTGGAGTGTAGGAGTGTGCCTCTAGCCTGAAATATATGATTTCTCTTCACCATATTATCGCCAAGGCAAAGGCACATGTGTTAATTTTATGAAAAGCTCAACTTTATTTGTCTCATATCCTAAAGGTGTAGAAGGTTGTAGATTTTTTTTGTTGGTCAGAGTTGGACGTTATGAAATTGTTGGGATTGATTTAATCATATAATTAAACGTAAATTTTTTTGCACTTGCTTAATTTTTGTGGATGTCGTACTGGGCTAATGAGCCTGACAACTTGTTCCAAATGTTTACTTGGGACTAAAGCTAAACTAAGAGTCAACTGAATTAGATATGTTGAACTGATCTTATATATCTGAATATCTTCCTCTTTATAAGTTTTCAAGTTTGAAATCTTACATGTTGCATCGATCATCTGCACATAAATTAAGTTTTTGTTGGTCCTCTGTTGCCCACCCAAATGACTAACCTTAGACACAAATTTTGTGTCCTTGCTGAACTTTCTGAGCTGTCCTAGTGTCCTGAATGTGTCATTTCTTGAAAAAAAGAAGCTGAGCATTCCAGCTTGCAGGACTATACCTTGCTCCTGCCAAACAAAACAAACTTAGGGTTCAGTGGTTGTGCTTGTCAAGAATTTAACACATTCATTGAAATGTTTATTTCTCAGTACTACCATTAGCTGTACAATATCACCAGCAGGTCCAGCACAGACATTGGTGAGCTTTGTAATCTGACCATCAAAAGGTACAAACACAGCCGCTTCTGATCCATCTGAGACAGACAACTGGACACAGTACCATCATTAACAGACTTGACATTAGCGAACAGTGGTTGGTAAAAAATGGCTGTGAATTGCAGTTCAAATAGCAGTAAACAGGAGCCTGGGAAGGATCACCTTTGAGTCCCAACGGCATTGCTGTTCTTGCATGTTGCACATGTGGATGTTGAGAAACCACGTTGAACCTTTCTAGTGCTTTTAAACTTGAGGTGTAGCACCACCCATATGCAGAGAAACTTCACAGTCTGTCCACACAATACATGGGAAACCACTTAATTGTAGAGAGATTAAGCAGTAAGAGATGAGGTTTATTCCGGACCTGGGGATCAGAGTTGAGAACACAAGCATTAGCTAAGCCACCGTAACGGTTTCAAGTTTTTGAATATCTTCATATTTTGTTGGACCTAAGGAAGAAGCATCATCACTGAAACGGTTCCTGCTGAATGAAACATTTAAGAGGGTTAGGAGGGTATAAAGCTATTTTTTTACTGAGTAAATGTATGAAAGTACTCAATTTACGCATCAAGTATGGTCTGCCCAACAGCACTTTCTTTGTCAAAGTAAAAATGACTGACTGTGGTGGAGTTTAGTAATAGCCGACCTGGGAGTAAGCAAAACATATACACAAACAGATTAAATAAGCAAAGTTCATTAACTGGACTTAGTTGTTAAGAAGACCCATACCTCCTACTAACTTAGGATTAATGGTCGTGGCTACTATGAACTTATGCTCAACACCATTAACCACAAATTTGTCATGAAGTATGTTGGCAGAGGCCATCAAAAACAGTAACACAGAATGTAGGTCACTACAGAATGTGAAGGGAAACATTTCAGAAATGGGGATATATAAATTAGCTACTCATCTATAATAATAAAACAGAGAACTAAACTAACCGGTCAATTCATAGATTAGCCATTTTACGCTTAATTAACTGTGTCTCATCATTCTAGGTGGTTTTGATTCCCATAATCTCTCTTACAATATCCAATATATAAGGTTAAGCCATTAGAAATGTGTACCTGCAAAACATACGTAAGTAAATTGAGTAGTGTGTTAGGAAACTTAAGAACAAAAAAGGTAGTACGGTGTTTGTTAGTATCATCAGTTGATTATAGATTTATAACGACTGCAATGAAGAAAATACAATCAAACATTTTGCATTAATCATAATTGCTGCCAAAGCCTTGAAGCTATCATAGATTCAGATGAACAAATACCTTCTCATCTATCATAAGTTCATAACTATGTCTATCCCATAAGCTCTCCACTCTTTTTCAAGTTCCTTGCTTTCCAACAACGGAGGACCCGTGTCACAACAGCCTCCCTCCAACGACCAACCTTTAAATCAGACAGAAGCAGATGAGGGTTGGCCATAATCGAAGAGGCTCTTACTGAGTTTAGAATTCGAGAGTAAGAAATTTCTCTCTTCAGATCTATATTTATAGTGTACGAATAAGATGACAAAATCGTATCCTTTGATTGAATACTGAGGAAGGTCCTTCCCTTGATTTATAGCTGAAGCTCCAGGCGGTTACTGAGGAAAACGAAGAGGTAGATCGAATCTTCAAGTGGGAAGAGTGGATTAATCAAGGGAATTCAAGGACTGGTGAGACGTTACGGATATCAAAGCTCGTTTGAAGTTTATCGCAAATCTCGTCGAGGAGTTCGCCGTTGGAAGAGGAAGAAGGAAAGAGATGGTTAGAAAAAAGTAAACGCGTGAAATACACAGATAGCCCAGCGAATCGACACGTGTTGTAAAATGCCCCAGCCTCCAAAAACGACGTGGACACATTGAGAAGGCAGATATGTCTACTTTATTGTATTAGATTAATCATGAATCAACCCCCATTAATGTTTGCTTCTCGTTTTGGATCAAATCATTATCTCCAAACCAGCACACGAGTAAACTTGTAAAAGAATCCATTACTTTATACATTCTTTCAAAACTTGGCCCACCAACATATTCCCTAAGTTTTAAAGTCCATTCCACTTTTTTAAAACTTTTTTTTCTTTACGTATATTAGTTACTTGTTATTCAACCTCCACTTTATGATTTTATCATAGGGGAATTAGGGGACATAACCATTTCTGAAAAAAAATTAACCATATAACTATTATAAGGCATATGCTATGATATACCATATATTTTCTACAATATATACAAAACTGTACTCATTCGTTATCATTTGGCACACGCGCTTCTTCTTCTTATTTTTTGTTTTTTTTTCTCATCACAGATATCACAGAAGCGTTTGATTTGGCAATGAACTTTATAAAGGATCCCAATTTTCTATCAAAGGAAATCAAGCTAGCTCCGGTGAGATTGAACAACAACTGATTAATCATAAGATGAAACAATTGATCGTCTGATTACTTTTCTTCATATATTTGGTTGGCTTTACACTTTTCTTACTTTTCGTTACATGTTGATTACAAAATGGAGAATACGCAGAACCATCGGAGAAGATAAACAGTACATGTTTCGTTCTACTATTCTATTTTATA
>NC_079515.1:105977-111215 GCF_000801105.2 Raphanus sativus | reverse complement strand
TCTCAGCCTTACCTTACAGACATGACGGCAGCTACCAAAGAGACACCGGAAATTTGAGTTGAAGTTCTTTAGAAGGGAGAGCACAAAAACTGTGAAGATGCAAATATCAAAATGAAGTGTTGGGATTCTCAGCTTTGTGCACTTGTTATCTCCCACAGAAAGTTGATGAACCTTTTTCAAATTCACCTCCGTCACCATATAGATAATGCACGCACTTGTTTCAACAAGAAGCTGTAACGGCACGATGATGTACAAACCAAGCTTCCTCCCAAAGGCTGCCTGACCTAGCTCGTGTACCTATCAAACCGTTGCCCTTCAAACATCTCGTGCATCTCAATCATTTGCCAGAGTGTGTACAACGTGATCACCCATGACAGGATCAGCACCGCAACCCCAGGTCCCCTGATAATTTCTTTTAAGTTTATAATATGATATATATATATGCATCGCCAGAGTTTATTAAAACAACAAAAGATGAGAGTTGGTGTGGTAAGAAGAAGATATACCATCCAAGTTCTGACATGGCGTAGGGAAGGCCAAGAACTCCAGCACCAACCATTGCAGTAACGTTATGGAAAGCTGAGTAGTACCAATTTGCATTTCTTGATGCTGTTATTGGAAGCCAATCTTCCAGATCAAATGATTGACGATCCTGCAATTGCAAGATTTAACATTTTACAACACATCATGCATCAAAAAACCGAAACACTTTCAAGACCAAAATTAGTTAAGGTTTTCTAAATAATTATCATATTTAAACATATAAACAGAGCCTAGTTACCTCCATATGATCTCGGTTTGATGGACTTGGGGTCATGGCGAACACACAGACTTTAGGAATATTGTTGTGACTTGTGAGGCAATATTTGGGTTTATCTCCTTTCTATGTGGTTCCAAAAGTTTGTATACAAAGAGAGATATAAGTTGACTTTGACCTATTGGAAGTGCCTTGAATGAACTGGTGTTCCTGCCTGATATTTTGTTTGTTTGAAATTACCAGGAAATTTATTTATAGTGTTTGTTCAACTCTTTTATTATCCGTTTTAGAATTGGTCTTTGATTGGGATACATGTCCATAAACAAACTACTCCAATTGGTTACATACTGTAATTGTTTTAAAGTAATGTCACTATTGGACAGTTTCTACAATTCTAAATTATTGTCTTTATTTACAATATAATAATAATAATAATAAGCTAAGACTCGTGGACCACATAGCTATGTGTCAAATCTGGCAGTTCTTCTTGGGGTCAACGGATTCCCCTTGAGGATTCTAACGATTGAAATTAGCTGAAACATTAGAGGAGTACGAGGGAGGATATGCACTAACTATTTCACATCAATGACTCAACCGGCAAGGAGTTCCCTTGATGCTAGAAACAAAAAAACGGCAGGTAGTTTAACTTTAGGTACACAAAAACACAGTTCAGATGGAAGCTTAACAAGACATTCCACATAGGTTAAAGACAGAGGATTGGATTGGATTGGAACGGTTCAGGTACCAATCAATCAGTGGTAAGCAATCACAAGTAGTTTTGTAGAAGAAAACAAGATGGACAGAGCAACTAACGTAACAAGTAATAAATGAAGAGCAAAAAGGGAGACAATTAAGCAGACTTTAGGTTTTAAGTTATCTTTTGAACACAAAAAAAAGAAAGAGAGAGAGTTGGCATTCAAAATAACTATGAGAATAGTAGTGATGCAAAATTAAAGATAAAGAGTTAGAAGAGCATCAAACACAGCAGTAACTAAGAAGCAACATGTACGGAAGCAAATCAGTTCTTGGCCTTGATGAGTTGTTCTCCTTGATTTGGACTCGGGTGTTGAGCTTGACAAAACGTTTGAGATCATCGTTCTCGACGTTCTTCCTACTGAGCTCACTAAGCGCTGGTCGGTTATGGAGAAGACGGCAGAGCCAATCAGGGTAATCAGAGGAGTCCGTAGAGATCTTGGGATCAGATCCATCTTTCAGAGTGTTGGCACCGACAACGGTTGTGGATTTGATCTCTTTTCTCAGAGACGATCCTTTCGGACCATCGCCGCCTCCTCCTCCTCCTCCTTTCTTGGCTTTACCAGCTGCTGCTGCTGCAAACGTTCTCCGGACCACATTCTTGGATCCGGTGGCCATCAATCCTTGGATATGGATACGGGTGGTGTGGTTCATTTCTGAATGCAATGCAGCCAAACGAATTACTGACAAAAAAAAGGGTTTCAATCGGAAAGCTTACTTACTTACTTGGGCGGCTGAAAGCGAGCGAGCTAGACAGATCAACCAAACGCTTGCTCTTGTAATAAATAGATAGCCGGCCCTAATATTTAGGCTTTGGCCCAATACAATATATCTCTAAGAGGCCTAACTTCACGGCGGCCATCTCCCATCTTTAGCCTTTTTCTTAGGATTTTTTCGGTCAGATTTGCGACAGATTGCTCATATCTGACTATATTTGTTTTGCTTTTAAAATTCTGATGAGCACTGTATTTGTATATACTATACGTACAATTAAACCAAAAAAGGTGAGACGTTTTGCTTGATAATCTGCTATTCCCCATCCCTCCCCCCCTCTATATGGCTTCTTTGTTTCTTCTCTTTTTCTCTTTTTTAAGAATTCTAAATTGGTCTTCTGTTTTTTTTTTTCTTTTTTTCCAAACATGCAAAGGAACAGTCTCTTAGTTCAAACTCATGAGAGCACCACATTAGGATGGGCTGTACCAAGATCCTTTTGACCAAAGATCACAATAGTTTAATTAGTAGCCAAAATGTGCCCTACTTCCATCCGAATAATATCTGTTATAATTCAAATCTAAACATATTGACCTAATAAAAGTGTAATATATAATTGGGCTTCAACTGCCATAAACAAAACAAAAATGTTTTCAAAACAAATAAAAGTAAGCCAATGTGTCAGAGAACTATGCTTCTTATGCGTCACTGTGTTTGCATGGTGCAGTTTAGAAACTAAACCAAAAAAGTTCAGAGTTTGTATAGTGCAGTTTAGAGGAAAGAAAAACAAAATTAGAAGGGGGCATTCCGAAATTTGAATTCAAGACCTCTTAAGCAAGAATCATACCATAAGACCGAATGCTCATTTTGAAAAAAAAAGAATAATCAGATTATGTTTCAAAATTTAAATAAAAGATGAACACACAAAATTAATCAAAAACATGTATACATAGTAATTAAAACTCCATTTAATATTTTAGGTATAATTGCATGCAGTAGTTAAAGAAGATTCGGCCTCATCTCATAAATGTTAAACAAATATGATTCCGTCCTCCAGGTTTAAAAAAAAACTTAGAGAGAAAAGAAGAAGAATCCAGCGGCGGCGACGGTGCCGACGATGGAGAGCTTCACATTAGTTACGGCGCCGCTTGGGGTGACTCAGCCGTGGGTGCGTCAGATGATGGTCCATCGGCGGAGGTGCTTTCCGGGGTAGGAGCCGGTGGGGAGGAGGCAGTGGGTCCCTCGGCAGAGTCACTGGGGCTGGTTGCTGAGTAATCATCTTCGGGGGTTGGTTCCTCTGCGACAGGGGACGATGCTTTGGGTGCAGGGGCTGAGGAGGAGGACTTGGGTGCGGAGGCGGGAGCCTTGGTTTGGGTGGTGGGTGCCTTGGTCGGAGAAGCAGTGGGTGCAGCTGAAGGTGCGTCGGCAGCAAATGCGGTGGCCACAGCCAAAGCCAAAAGGGCAAAAACGATAAATTGACGTGCCATTTTTGTATTGATTAATAATGTAATGAGGTGTGTTCCAAAACTAAAGCAGTATCTTATTTATGTTCTTAATACTGCAAAAGCTTTAGATGAAGAAAATAAAAAGACAAAATGAGAGATATTTATATGCTTTTCTGAAGGTGAGATATATTGGGAAAATCTATGGATTTGAGAGAATAATGGAGATCCAATTGCCTTATTTTAGAAATGTTTCTGTATTTGTAACAAAACTAAATAGATCCTATAATTGGAACACATACCAAAAAAATTGATTTCTCTAAAGAGACCAAAAAATAGCTGAGAAAATTGAAGGCCCTAATTTGTTGAAAAAGATGTTATTAAATCAATACGCATTCAAACAAAAAAAGAGTTACAAATCAATATCATTATATAATGGAATCATCATCTATACGTATTATAATCATATTACTCGGAATCCAAGGGTACTCTCTTAATCTCATGGGAATGGTCAACGCTCTTCCGAGTCTTGTCATGGCAGTCAACACTCCTTCTCGACCGACCAAGATGATGATCAAAAGAGATCCTGAGCTTGCTGCTACTTGTCTTCTTCGACTGACTCTTTGGCGGTGCCTTACACTTTGTGCTCTGCCTGGACTTCTCTCTACTGTCTACACTATGTTGGTTAATTGGTTTTGGTACCCGAATAGGTGGATAATGAATATTGAATCGTGCAAAAGATCACTTTTTTAAAAGAGTATTTTAACTCTATTCCAAGTCTTTAGGTACACGAATTCTCTTTGGGTTACACGAAATCCTTTTGGGTTACACGACCCTATTCTAATAATGGTCTCAGCTTCCCTATCTTCTTTATCGTCTTGTTTGTGTCTTGGTTAAAAAATATTGTGATATGCTTAAGCCTTGGCTCTTGCTCAATAATTATGGGTGGTCAGTCGCTGTTTTGGTTCACGACAAGGACATTTCTACCGTTTCTCTTGTGAAGATCCATCTGATTTTATTAGTGTTACAATATGGTTGAAGCTGATGTAAGTCCCATATTGATGTTGTACGTACTTTGAGATTTCACCAAACGGATGTTTTGGTCCTATGGATAGGAAGTTACATCAAGTCCTCAAAACAAACAAGATTCTTGACTTGTTTCTATTTGCAAGTGGAGTTCGGAGCGTCTTTACCTAGTGGTCGCGATCATCAGCATACCCATTTCTCTCATTTCAAGTTGTCATTTGACTTTAGTTTTAGTATTCAATCTCTTTCAACCTGAGTAGTTTTGCTTTCTTGTTTGATCGTCTGGCTTCGGAAGGATTGCGATCCTTGCCAGCTTGTGACTCCCGAAAGATTGCAATCCTTGCCGGCTTATGGGTCCGGAAAAAATGTTTTTCTTGCTAGCTTGTGTAACTTTCGTTTATAATTTTAATCCATCAGATGGAAAAATAATCCAATAAACAAAAAAATAATAAATTAGATGATAAACATAAGAAATTAAAATATTAGAAACTCTAAAGAAAGAAATGTAAATGTTCGTGGGGTCCCAATAAACAAAATGGAATCTAGAAA
>NC_079515.1:17398-105877 GCF_000801105.2 Raphanus sativus | reverse complement strand
CAGCACTAATTCCACTAATGTAGGCAGTATATGAAATTTTAGTAAAATAAATATTAAAAAATTAGATGATTACTATATACCATGAAAGATAGTTTAGAATACATTAATTCAAATGTTGAATGTGGTTTGAAATTTTAAACCAAAGTGAAGAGTATAAACTTCAGTATGTAGAGGATTTACCGAAAACTCATTATTTTAAAAGGGATAACCCACGGATTTTGAAATTTTCAAAAATACAAAATCTGGTTTTAGTGAATAGTTTCATCGATCACTAAACATAAGATTATGGTCAAAGAGTTTAGAGCCCCTGTTGTCTGAGTTTCTCTAGATAATGAAGATTTTATAATGCTAATTCCCCTCATCTAGCAGTATATGAATTTTAGTAAAATAAATATTAAAAAATTAGAATGATTCCTATATACCATGAAAGATAGTTTAGAATACATTAATTAAATGTAGAATGTGGTTTGAAAATTTAAATCAAAGTGAAGAGTTTAAACTTCAGTTATAGAGGATTTACCAAAACTCATTATTTTAAAAGGGTAACCCACGGATTTTGAAATTTTTCAAAAATATGAAAATTGGTTTTAGTGTATAGTTTCATCGATCACTAACATAAGATGATGGTCAAAGAGTTTAGAGCCTCTGTTGTCTCCAGTTTCTCTAGATAATGAAGATTTTATAATGCTAATTCCACTAATCTAGGCAGTATATGAAATTTTAGTAAAATAAATATTAAGAAATTAGAATGATTCCTATATACCATGAAAGATAGTTTAGAATACATTATTTCAAATGTCGAATGTTGTTTGAAAATTTTAAACAAAAGTGAAGAGTATAAACTTCATTATATAGAGGATTTACCGAAAATTCATTATTTTAAAAGGGGTTAACCCACGGATTTTGGAAAAATTTTCAAAAATATGAAAATCTGGTTTTAGTGTATAGTTTCATCGAGCACTAACATAAGATGATGGTCAAAGAGTTTAGAGCTCTGTTGTCTCCTTTTCTCTAGATAATGAAGATTTTTATAATGCTAATTCCACTAATCTATGCAGTATATGAAATTTTAGTAAAATAAATATCAAAAAAATTAGAATGATTCCTATATACCATGAAAGCTAGTTTAGAATACATTAATTCAATGTAAAATGTGGTTTGAAATTTTAAACCAAAGTGAAGAGTATAAACTTCAGTATATAGAGGATTTACCGAAAACTCATTATTTTAAAAGGGGTTAACCCACGGATTTTTGAAATTTTTTCAAAAAATACAAAAATCTGGTTTTAGTTATAGTTTCATCGATCACTAACATAAGATGATGGTCAAAGAGTTTAGAGCCTCTGTTGTCTCAGTTTCTCTAGATAATGAAGATTTTATAATGCTAATTCCACTAATCTAGGCAGTATATGAAATTTTAGTAAAATAAATATTAAGAAATTAGAATGATTCCTATATACCATGAAAGATAGTTTATAAATATTAATTCAAATGTAGAATGCGGTTTGAAATTTTAAACCAAAGTGAAGAGTATAAACTTCAGTATATAGAGGATTTACCGAAAACTCATTATTTTAAAAGGGGTTAACCCACGGATTTTGAAAATTTTTTCAAAAATACGAAAAATCTGGTTTTAGTGTATAATTCATCGATCACTAACATAAGATGATGGTCAAAGAGTTTAGAGCCTCTGTTGTCTCAATTTCTCTAGATAATGAAGATTTTATAATGCAAATTCCACTAATCTATGCAGTATATTAAATTTTAGTAAAATAAATATCAAAAATTTGAAAGATTCATATATATCATGAAAGATAGTTTAGAATACATTAATTCAAATGTAGAATGTGGTTTTAAATTTTTAAAAAGGTTTTAGAGTAAATTTGTTTGAAAAGGGTTAACCCACGGATTTTGTTTGAAAATTTTCAAAAATATGAAAATGGTTTTAGAGTATAGATTCATCGAGCACTAACATAAGTTGATGGTCAAAGAGTTTAGAGCATCTGTTGTCTGAGTTTCTCTAGATAATGAAGATTTTATAATGCTAATTCCACTAATCTAGGCAGTATATGAAATTTTAGTAAAATAAATATTAAAAAATTAGAATAATTCCTATATACCATGAAAGATAGTTTAGAATACATTAATTCAAATGTCGAATGTGGTTGAAAATTTTAAACTAAAGTGAAGAGTATAAACTTCAGTATATAGAGGATTTACCGAAAATTCATTATTTTAAAAGGGGTTAACCCACGAATTTTGAAAAAAAAATTAAAAATACGAAAATCTGGTTTTAGTGTATAGTTTCATCAATCACTAACAAAAGAGTTTAGGGTCTCTATTGTCTCCGTTTCTCTAGATAATAAAGATTTTATAATGTTAATTCCACTAATCTAGACAGTATATGAAATTTTAGTAAAATTAGTATTAAAAAATTAGAATGATTCCTATATACCATGAAAGATAGTTTAGAATACATTAATTCAAATGTCGAATGTGGTTTGAAATTTTTAAAACAAAGTGAAGAGTATAAACTTCAGCTTTTACCGAAAACGTATTATTTTAAAAGGGATTAACCCACGGATTTTGAAAAAAAAAATCAAAAATATGAAAATCTGTTTCTATTGTATAGTTTCATCGAGCACTGATATAAGATGATGGTCAAAGAGTTTAGAACCTTTGTAATCTCCGTTTCTCTAGATAATGAAGATTTTATAATGCTAATTCCACTAATTTAGGCTGTATATAAAATTTTACTAAACTAAATATTAAAAAATTAGAATAATTCCTATATACCATCAAAGATAGTATAGAATACATTAATTCAAATGTAGAATACGGTTTGAAATTTTCAAACTAAATTGAAGAGTATAAACTTCAGTATATATAGGATTTACCAAAAACTCATTATTTTAAAAGGGTTTAACCCACGGATTTTGAAATAAATTCAAAAATATGAAAATCTGGTTTTAGTGTATAGTTTCATCGAGCACTAACATAAGATGATGGTCAAAAGAGTTTAGAGCCTCTGTTGTCTCGTTTTCTCTAGATAAGGGGTACCCACGGATTTTGGAAAAATTTCAAAAATTCAAAAATCTGGTTTTAGTGTATAGTTTCATCGAGTACTAACATAATATGATGGTCAAATAGTTTAGAGCCTCTGTTGTCTTTGTTTCTCTAGATAATGAAGATTTTATGATGCTATTTTCCACAAATCTAGTTAGTAAATGAAATTTTAGTAAACTAAATATTAAAAAATTAGAATGATTTCTATATATCATGAAATATATTTTATAATATACTAATTCAAATGTAGAATGTGGTTTGAAATTTTAAAACAAAGTGAAGAGTATAAACTTCAGTATATAGAGGATTTACCGAAAACTCATTATTTTAAAAGGGGTACGGATTTTGAAAAAAATTCAAAATATGAAAATCTGGTTTTAGTATATAGTTTCATCGAGCACTAACATAAGATGATGGTTAAAGAGGTTTGGAACCTTTGTTGTCTCCGTTTCTCTAGATAATAAATATTTTATTATGGTAAATCCACTATTCTAGGTAATATATGAAATTTAAGTAAACTAAAATTAAAAAATTAGAATGATTCCTATATACCATGAAAGATAGTTTAGAATACATTAATTCAAATTTCGAATATGAAAATCTAGTTTTAGTGTATAGTTTCATCGAGCACTGACATAAGATGATGGTCAAAGAGGTTTAGAACATTTGTTGTCTTCGTTTCTCTAGATAATGGTAATTCCACTAATCTAAACAGTATATGAAATTTTAGTTAACAAAATATTAAAAAATTAGAATGATTCCTATATACCATGAAAGATACTTTAGAGTACATTAATTCAAATTTAGAATGTGGTTTGTAATTTTTTAAACAAATGTGAAGATTATAAACTTCAGTATATAGAAGATTTACCGAAAACTCATTATTTTAAAAGGGGTAACCCACGGATTTTGAAAAAAAATCAAAAATATGAATATCTGGTTTTAGTGTATATTTTCTTAGAGCACTGACATAAGATTATGGTCAAAGAGGTTTAGAACCTTTGTTGTCTCCGTTTCTCTAGATAATAAAAATTTTATAATGGTAATTTCACTATTCTAGACAGTAGATGAAATTTTACCAAACTAAATATTAAAAAATTAGAATGCTTCTTATATACCAAAAAAAAATATTTTAGAATACATTAATTCCAATGTCGAATGTGGTTTGAAATTTTTAAACAAAAATGAAGAATATAAACTTTAGTATATAGAGCATTTATCGAAAATATAGTAAACGAATTAGTATTTACCTTAATATGTTTTGTTCTTTACTTTAAACCCTAAACAGATATTTACTTCAATATTTTTTGCTTTATTTTTTTAAAGTTAATTCATGTTTGTTCACAACAAATAGATCTCATGTCAACCACTCAATAACCTTAATTTCCTTATAGCGAGTTGATTTCATTAAAGTTGTGATATACTAGTATTCAACAGACGTTTGCTTTGATTATTTTTGAGTTTCCTGTACCTAACGTGTCGCAATAGCGTTGAGAGTAGAGGAAAATGAGACCGTTGGGTGTGTGAGTGTCACTGAAGACTGACAGTTGGCCGGTGAAAAATTATCTTACATAAAGAATTAAAAGAGCATCTCAGTTTCTGCCCTGACGGGTTTAGAACCCGACGCACGTGATTCTTCACAGCATAGCACGTGCATGGGTTAAGTATTGTGCTTATAGAGACAGCAAACAAAGAGAAAAAGGCGTCAACGACGCTGCTTATTATCTTGAAAACCAAGAACAAATATATAAAAAGTTCAACTGTTAATTTAGTCAGCCTAAAGTTTTACGCAATTGAAACAGTACTTAACCCATATTAAATGTTTTTCCGAGAGAAAAAGATAGTTTTCCGAAAGAAAAAAAGATAGTTTGTTGACAGTGAGATCATGTTAAATGTTAAGAAATAAAATATACTTCAGTTAATTTCGTTGACATATGGTACATGAAAATTAATACTATTATACTTGAAACATCGAAGTTCTCAGGGACTTCATTTTTTTCCCCCGAGATACTTATAATTAAAATAGGGATCGAAAACAATGCATCAGATTAAGGTATTTGACTAGAAGATTTTGTACCATGTTTTTAAGTGGGAGACCAGATTCTATACGAAATTGTGATCTATCAATCCATCATGAATAGATCCTGTAAACTGTATTAGCTGTTCTCAATTTTAGAATGTAGTTCGCTTTAATCAAGAAATATAAACAAATAAAAGACACGGGTTGCATAGGAATGCACGTGAGGGGCCGAGTTCCCATAATTTGATTCTTTCTGTCTTTGGGACAACACAAAGTTCCTCTAAATCCGTATCAACTAAACCCACAACCTTTTTTTTGTCAACTTGTGAACTAAACTCACAACCTAACCGGTTACATCACCAACTACACCCTAAATTCAGTCTCGCTCGTGATGTTATCTCTAGATTCTCGTCGCCTCAAAGCTAAAATAAACAACACAAGCTTACTTTCTACAATGGACCTAACTCTTTGCTAAAACCCTTTGCTAGACTGAATATTATCGGGTTGCCCCTTTTCCATAAGCAAATTTGACTGAGACTAAAACCTTTTCCTAGAAAAATGTGACTGCTGAGACTTGAAACCAATTGAGTATTGCTGACACTAGTTCAAATATATATGTATAAATATAGCATCTTTGAATCTCTTATATTTAATACTCCTTCCGTTCTTTAATATAAATCGTTTCAGATAAATTTCTTTGTTTTAGACTATGACGTTTTCAATTTTCGATGTAAAATTCATTAATAATTAATTTTACTTTACCAATGATAATATACATTATATTTTATTATTTGTTGGATTATGATTATGTAAACATTTAATGATTTTAGAAAATATTATATATACATATATTATCGGCTAAATGAATTTAAATTATAATATTCCAGATCCTTACACAGATGAATAAAACAAAAGAGATCAGGTGAGAGAGAGATTTTTTTAAGAAATAAACATAGAAAAAGAGAAGTTCTAATCGAAGATATATGTGTATTTATAGATCAGATCACATCTTTCTTTTTCTTCTTCCCCTTCTTCTCTTTCTCTCCCAGACCATGAACAAAACAACAAAACTTAGTTTTTGTTATTATTGATGTCTTCATTCAGGGAAGGGTTTTATTAAGGATCAGTGGCTCTTGAGTAGGCTAACTACTCGAAAAGAACCAAAGGTGTGTAATCATTTGATCACTCTCTATTCTTGTTCACACTACTGACCTTATTGCTTCTCCACTTTTAAAAAAAGATAGTGAATGTTGTTTCGTTAACTCCTTTTTTTCTTAAACATATGCTATAATATTACACATTCTAGACTTTTCACATATTTTAATAAAATACATTAAGTTTGTATATTTTTTTGTGAATATTTTCTTCCATAATTTTAAGCCAACGAAAATTCAATCAGTGCAATTAGTTTTGTTGAAGTTTGCAATTAGTTAATAAAATATGCATTGAAAATGTAAAAAATAATTCTTTTTGAAACAATTTTTTTTTATAATATACAATTTTGTGAAATGGAAGGAGTATTGTTATTTGGTTGAAGTCGTTTATCAAGATATTTTAAAATGGAAAAGTTGCTATAAATGTTGTCACAAGACGAACAAGGAAGTAGTTTCTTTTCTTTTTAGTCAGAACTTGGATATAGTTAGCAGTTTTATAAAAGTACATTTGAAATTTTCCTTTTTATATGAATTTTCATTTATAAAATATACAATTAAAATAATTTTACACCTAATAATAGTAAGAAGGAATATATATTTTTAAACGCTAATCGCGATAACTAGCTAAAACAAACAAATATAATACAATTCTATTAAAAACAACAATTGCATGTCAAGTAATAATATTATACTGTGTTATATTTGTAGTTTTGTAACGGACCGCATAACTGGACCTGCATAGACCCGGCAATCCATGTGAGATTGGATCTCCACTATATCAATTCAATTTTCTTTAACGTAAAAAACTACTTTTTTTTTTTTTTTAAGCCACGTAAAAAACTACTTTATTAGTAAAACTTGAGATGGTTTAAATAACCAAACCAAAATTGAATAACCAGTAAAAATAAATCTATATTCGAAAACTGACTAACAAAATACAAATATATATGTATATACAAATAAATTAAATGGCCATTTTTTTGGTCAAACTGTTTAGACCATCTTTTTAAATTATTTATTTCAAGCGAATGGACTTTTTAAGGACTCAATACTTGCTTCATTAAGATTGGTTTGGTGTAATATATAATGCATATGTGATATGTAGATGTATCACGTCTGTGACAAAAAAAAAAGTAGATGTATCACGTATCTAGTATCTGAACACTCTGACACTCACGATTACTCTTCTTTTTCTTTTTTTTCTGTCAACACTCTTCTTTTCGAAAAAAAGGAAAAAAACACTCATGATTACTCGTAAGATAGAAATGTTACCGACCAATAAATTTTTATTAGCCAAAACAAATATTATATTTTGGGAATCGCAAAGTAAAGGCAATAGTTAACAATCCACCTGAAACAGTCTAGTCAATAATAAGGTAAAGTGCAGGGGAGTATCTTTGACTACAAGTTTTTTTTTTTACTACAACTTTTTACTATTTTCTCTTTTAAGTATCAACCTATTTACATCTGCACACTCATATATGGAACAAAATCCGTATATGTGTATCACGTATGTAACGTTTGGTAATATATAGTTTATACCAGCTAGCTATTTTAAGCGTTTTTGTTTTGCTTGCAGGAATATAACATTTAATCAATGGAAGAGGAAAACCAAAAACCACATCGATCGGTTTCACGTAAAGGCCGGAGTCATGGAGCGGATGAAGAAGCAGCGCCAGGAAACAAATGCTCCGGGGAAAGGCGCCGGTCGTCGTGGGCTGCGGCGGTGATAGCAGACTGTGTGGCGCTTTGCTGTTGTCCCTGCGCCGTCGTGAACCTCCTCACACTTGCTTTCGTCAAGGTTCCGTGGATGATTGGCCGGAAATGTATAGGCAGGAGAAAGAAAAGGAAGAAAAAGATGGAGCGTGAGGATCGTTTTCATCACAACCAGAGGTCGGAACCGGTGAAAGGCGTGAGTAGTGGATGTTGCGGGGGAGGATATGGAGAGTTGGATGACCACCGGTTTGTGGTGGAGAGAGATGGAAGTCTAACGAAGGAGGAGGAGGAGGAGAAAACAGCGTCGTTTTGGGGAGAGGATGAGGCGAGGATCAGTGCTAGAGCTGAAGCTGAGAGAGTTTGGTTGGAATTGTATCAGATTGGACATCTTGGTTTCGGTAGAGTCTCTTTCACTGGTATTCATCAGTAATTTTTTTTTAGAAAAAAAAATCTTTATTAACTTCCAAAAGAGTAGTGAGTACTTATGTCTTGTGAAATTCTTTAGTGTAGCAAATAAATAAATAAAACTCCAAGATCACACTGATAGTAAATAATATATACAATCACTATGTTACTTGAAACACTTGAGTTTTTATTTTTATTTTTTAAAAAGTTGATAGTAATAATATTATTAGAGATCTAAACATGGGCCATTCGTTTGGGTCATAATTGTTGGGCTTGTTGTGAATGAAAGGGTAGCTTTGAAAAGATAAATACACAAAAGTTGTAGTCGGTCTCCCACGTAACAGAAAAAGCAGCGCACTATAGCAAGTGTATAAGATTATTGGGCAAAATACGCTTCTATACACACGGCGCACGACGCAGAGCCTAGTTGTCCATCTTCTGACCAGATCATTGTCTTAAAACAGGACTTGTTCAAGTATATCAGAGAATTCGAGAAAGAAGAAGAAGAAGAAGAAAGTGGTGAAAGATGGAGAGGGAGCCGACACGAGTGATGGTGGCTGTGAACGAATCGACGATCAAAGGGAAGCCTCACCCTTCGATAAGCAGCAAAAGAGCTTTCGAATGGACTCTGGAGAAAATGGTCCGATCCAACACTAGCGATTTCAAGATTCTCTTGCTACATGTACATGTTGTGGACGAAGACGGTTTTGATGAGGTAGACAGCATATATGCGTCTCCTGATGATTTCAGAGACATGAGAGAGTCTAACAAGTCTAAAGGTCTTCACCTTCTCGAGTTTTTCGTTACAAAATGTCATGAGATTGGGGTAAATAACTCTCTCTCTTACATAATCCTCAATTTCATAATAACTTGTGCACTTCTGTGATGCTTTAATAAACTAAATGCTTCTTCTTGTGTGTAGGTTAGTTGCGAGGCATGGATCAAGAAAGGTGATCCAAAGGACGTTATATGCCAAGAAGTTAGCCGGGTCCGACCAGATCTTCTTGTTTTGGGAAGCCGTGGTCTAGGCCGCTTCCAAAAGTATGTTCAACTCTCACTATTATATGCCATGCTCTCTAGTTATCTGACGCGGAGTGATCAGATCGAAATGCCAATCAGATCATATACTTTTAAGTTTTAACTGTGATGTGTTGGATAGGATTTTCGCTTTGACACAAGTTTTTGACAGATAATCTGATTATTGGACATGAGCGGAACCCAACAAGAGAATATAATGTTGGACTACGCATTGAGCGCTTGAATATCATAGACTCAATTAGTTAACTAGCTACTGTTGTTGTTTGAAAACATTGGTCTGTTCTGTTTTTTTTTATTATTATCATTTTTTTTTTTGAGCAACATTAATCATAACCATTAAAGAATCGGTCCTAATGGGCTGATGTAGAGTTTACAGAAGCAAGATGGGCTTTGGCTATTGAGTCCGCAAGCCCATTAGATGATCTAGGACAAAAAGAAAAAACGCAAAGAGAGAAAGAGGAGGAGAGCGAAGCGATGTCCGACAAGACGCCGTAGAGTTCTGTCGGTCTCCGGTTCGCCCGAATCGCCGTGATGAGCGCTTGAGCATCTGATCGAAGCCAGATAGAGGTGTAGCCTAGCGTAGAAGCGTGTATCAGAGCATCTCTGATCGCTAGTGCCTCCGCCATTTGTGCTGAAGAAACGAAAAGAAAGCTCCTCCCTCCTCGATCGATCTCGCCTGTAGCGTCTTTGAGGATCCAGCCTATCCCCGCCGCTAGAGAGTCCGAACGCCAGGCTCCATCTGTGTTGCAGATGATCGTGTGTTCCGGAAGGTCCTGGAGTGAAGGGGTAGGTGGGAGATGAATCGGCCTAGGAGTGACAATAGGTTGTGCCTTCTCCCATTCCTGCGCCGCTTGGATGGCCTTGCATGTCGTGTCGGCGGCCGAAGACTTCCTGTTCTCAAAGGTAAGTTGATTTCTAGATAACCAAATAAACCATAGGATCCACGGAAAGATGTTGATTGTAACTCCTGTAGGGGGGAGGAGTCTGCGCTTCATGGATATCGCATGTTCATCTACCACTGAAGATACTTGGGAAGAGTCAAAAGTCGATTCCCATGGTGTTTGGAGCCACACCTCCTGCGCAAAAGCACACTGGAAGAACAGGTGTAGTGTGGTTTCTCTTTGTCCACATTGGGGGCAGACTGTATTACTTAACATCTCCCGCTTTTGTAGGTTTTCTCCGGTTGGTAACGCTCCATGAAGAATCTTCCAAAGAAAAAGCTTCAACTTGGGAGATAGAGGGGGTGACCAAACCAACTTGTTCCACTCTATAGGAGGAGCGACGGGAGAGGTCTCGTGGTGGTTCTCAGGTTGTAGCAGCATAGAGTAGTAGCCTGACTTTGTCGAATACTCTCCCGATTCTTGGAGTGGCCAAACGTATGCATCCTCAGCGCCCACCGAACTTGGCCTGATTTGGAGGATGAGATGCGACAACTCAGGAAGTAAGCTATTAACTCTTGCTATATTCCATTCCTTAGTTTCGCGAGATAGTAGGTCAGCCACTAGGAGATCTTGCTCTAGTAGTGTTGTGGGGCCAAAGGGTCGCAAGTTCACTTTAGGATTGATCCACGAGTCCTTGAACACCCTAGTAGAATCGCCATTCCCAATAGCTCGTCCCAGATGCTTAATCAACAGATCTCTGCCCCATAAGATTCCTTTCCACCCATGAGAGGAAGTAGAGCTAGGTGTGACCGTAAGGAACGACTTGCTAGAGCAATATTTTCCATGAAGTATACGGGCCAGTAGACAATTAGGCTTGGTTAGGAGTCGCCAAGCAATTTTCCCCAGAAGTGCTTGATTGAATAACTGAACATCCCTAAGTCCTAGGCCCCCTTGACTCTTGGGCTTAATGATTTTGTCCCACACAACCCAGCAGATCTTGCGATCTCCCTTGTTGTTGTCCCACATGAACCTAACAAGAACTGATTGTATTTGGTTACAGAGACCTACTGGGAGCATAAAGCAGGACATCGCAAAGGAGGGAATTGCCGACAACACCGATTGCAACATTGTCAGCTTCCCAGCGGTAGTGAGAAACCTTGAGGACCAGCCTTGCGCCGTTTGCTTCATGCGATCTACTATGGAGGCGAACAGATCTCTCTTCTTTTTGCCAAACAACTCAGGTAAGCCCAAATATTTTCCTACACCTCCCTCCCTATTGATACCTAGATGTGCTTTTACTCGGTCTCTGTCTGCTTGGGGAGTCTTAGAAGAGAATGAGATAGAGGATTTATCGGCATTTATTTTCTGTCCAGAAGCCATCTCATACTCATGTAGAATTTTTAGGAGTGTCGTGCAGCATTGTTGATCAGTTCCAGTAAAGAACATAGTATCATCTGCAAAAAGCAGATGATTTATCCTTGGACTGTTGTTTGATACTCTGACTCCCGTAAGTAATCCATCTGCTTGTGCTTTTGTGCAGAGGCCCGACAGCACCTCCGCACACAAGATGAAGATATAGGGTGACAGAGGATCTCCTTGACGGACTCCGCGTTGTGGTGTGACCTCTCCAACGACCTCATTTTCAAGCAGGAATGAGTACGATACTGTGGAGACACATTGAAGGATCCAGTCGACGAACTTTTCATCAAAGCCGAAGGATTGAAGTACTTGACTGATGAAAGGCCACTCTAAGCGATCGTACGCTTTGGAGATGTCCGTTTTTACAGCCATCGAGCAGTGAACCTCCGCCTCCGACGTTTTCAGGTAATGTAGAACTTCGTGGGTAATAAGAACGTTGTCAGAGATAGCTCTTTCCGGTACAAAGGCAGATTGGAACTCTGATATAATAGTCTGTAGAACCGGTTTTAACCTGAGCGCCAACGATTTAGAGATAGCTTTGTAGTATACATTGCAGAGAGCTATAGGTCTGTAGTCCGCTACCTTCAGAGGTTTGGCTATCTTTGGTATGAGCCTGATGTGGGTGTTGTTGATGCTGTTTGGCAGGGCACCTGAAGAGAAGAACGCTCGGATTTCACAGCAGATGGCAGGTCCCACAGAAGCCCAGTTAGATTGGAAGAAGCTGGCTGAAAAGCCATCTGGCCCTGGGGCTTTATCGGGATGGATAGCAAACATAGCTTCCTTAATCTCCAAATCTGATGGGATCGGGATGAGCTTAGCGTTAACTTCAGGGGAGATACACGGTTTGAGAGCTCTGTTAACCACTTCATCCACCCGAGGGTTTGTAGAGGTAAAGATGTCTCGAAAATAGAGTGATATTACTTCTGCTATCTGTTCTTCTTCAAACACAGTGACACCATTTGTGTTTTCTATTGCAGAGAGGCGATTTCGTATTCTTCTGCTCTTGGTGGAGGCGTGGAAATAGCCCGTATTGAGGTCCCCAAGAGCCAGCCAGAGTTGGCGACTTCGCTGCTTCCAGAATTCCTCTTCAGCCTTGTAAGCCAGCATAAGCTTTTGGTTAATAGAGGAGATGAGATTGTCGTTTGCACAGGTATCTGACATGGCTTTATCCAACTCTTTTTGTAGTTTAACAATCTCTTTCTGGCTATTAACATAGTGGTCCTTGCTCCATTTAGAAATAGCACGTCTACAGCACGCTATTCGATTTGCAACTGGGGCTCCGTCAGTGCTCTCCCAAGCTTGCTCCACAAGTAAGCGAACCTCCTCATTATCCCGCAGTCTCCTATCGTAGCGAAAGGACTGACTCCGCTTATTCTTCATAGGTGTGAACGTCGTGAGGATGGGTCTGTGATCCGATTCTTCAAAAGGGAGATAGTAGCATCTACTGGTTGGGTATCTTTCAGACCAGCTGCTGTTAGCAAGGGCCCGATCTAGCCTGCAGTGGACCGTGTGCGTGTGTCTTGTCCCTCTCCAAGACAAGAAATTCCCTGAGTGCCTTATGTCAAAGAGATCGCATGCTGACAAGAAGGTTCGAAAGTTGCTAAATGAGTTTTCAGATCGTTCCTTCCCCCCCGACTTCTCTGTATTGTCGACGATCTCATTAAAGTCCCCAGTCAGAAACCAGGGTGAGTCTCTCGTGATTGATATGTCAGTGATTTGGTCCCAGACTGCTTGTCTGTTGGGGATTTCAGGTGCACCGTACACAAAGGAGCTAAAGAAACTTGTATTCTTGTAGGATATGAAGGTGTCCACGAAGTTGGAGTTAGAAGACAGGACTTCCACTTGAATATCTGATTTCCAGAGAAGAGCTAGTCCACCCGAACCTGGGCTCTCAGGCGGGACCAAGAAGTGTGAGTCGAAGTTCATAGAGCTGATTTTTTTTAAGACAGTTTCATCTGAATTTTTCGTCTCTTGCAGGAAAATGAAATCAGGGGAAAGTTTTTTATTTAGAGCGACGAGCCTGCGAACTGTTCTGGGATTTCCCAACCCACAGCAGTTCCAGCTCAATACGCCTAAGGAAGGAGGTTTTCCCCTGCTTGAAAATCCGATTGTAGATTGACGGGCAGGTCACTTTGCGGAGGTGGAGATCCAGGGACGCTTGCACGCGGGGGGATAGTATTAGAACTAGTCCCAGAGGAGCGTTGCTGACGTGGTGATGGGCCATGTGACCTTGATCCTGCTGGCGACCCTTGGGTCTGAGACAGGAGGATTCTATTGGAGCTTAGTCCAGCAAATACTCTGGGACTTGCAGCTGGTTTCTTAGCAGGTCTGCCTCTCTTCTTTGTAACTTTAGCCCCAGCAGGAGGTAGGACGTGTAGAGGTATAGAGGGGAGTGCGAGATTCTCAGCTCTGAGACCATCACCTCTAGAAGAGCTTCCTAATAAGACTGCATTACGTTGTGCAGTGGCTGATTCTATAATGGATGTTGCAGTTTTTTCAGTCAGCCTTTCCAATTCACTTTGAAAAACTCGCTGCATACGTGCCTCCTTCTCTTTAGGGTCTGCGCAATTGGTGTACATCAGGGTAGCTTCACGCAGCTCATCAAGAATTTCTTCTCTAGTTGGAACAGGAGGAAGTTGAGGTAATTGAGGGAAATCAGAGAGCGCTAAATTCCTTTCAAGAGGAGGAATGGTCCATCCTGTAGTTCCACGTGGCGGGGAGGAGGGTCTCTGCTGAGCGAGAGAATGTGTCTCTTTAGCTTTCTCTCTCCATTGCTGAGTTGGTCTGTCTCTGTTAGGGGAGAAGCGGCCCTCATTATGACGACGAGAACGGGATCTTGGTGGTGATTTAGAAGGACGCCTAGCATTACTAGTTCGCGTAGGGACCACTGTCGGGTCCGGGGTGATGCTGTTTGAAGAAAGCTTGTTGCGCAAGGGAGCACCTCTGTTGACAGGAGGCAATCTGTCACCATAGGGCCGACCATGTCTATCAACACGGTGACTGAACTCCGGGGGTCTGTCCCTTGCTGTATCTCCTCTGCCTCCAGAACGGGCTCGGAGTGATTGAGACTCTGTGGCTACGCCAGCAGGGATCGATTTGCGCAAAGAGCAGTGTATCCCCTCATGGAGGATGCTCTGGCATTCGGAGCAGTGTTTGCCTAGGTTCTCGTACTCCAGCTGAAGAATTAGCTCCTCTCCAGAAGGGAAGTCAAAGGAGACCTCCTTCTCCAGAGCTTTAAAAGCATCAAGAGAGATGCGCATCTTGATGGACGTCTTTGTGATGGAGTAGTCATCCAACTTGCCCAAGTCGAAGCCGATATTGTACAGCACCTTCTCATGCCAGTAGTGAAGGGGTAGCCCGTGGATGCGAATCCAAAACGGGATCTGAGAGGGGAACTTAGGGGAGATGACCGGTTCCCACCGCTGGAGGACCACCATCCAACTACAGAACTGGTACGGACGGTTTGCAAGAACCTCCTTCAGGTCATCTTCCCTTTCAAATCTGAATTGGAAGCAGTCGAGACCTAAGTCAGAGCCATAAACTTTCCCCTTCAAAGTCCAACTACGGGGGAGAGCCGAGAGAAGCAGTTCTAGTTTCTGCTCACGAGGGTTCAGTATGCGACCGATTAGAGTCAGAGCATTGTCGTTGATGAGTCGTGAGGTGTCGAGTTCCGGAGCCTTGATACGACGGCGCTGTGAGTCCTTAGGAGGGTAGCGAGCTTCAGATGACGAGTTGTGAGCCATTGTCTTGCTGCAGTGAGTGAGATGAGGTAGCTAGGGAATTAGGGTATTGAGGTGAAGACGCAGAGAGTAGCGGCGAGACTTGGAAACGACACAGAGGAGTTCCGTCGACCCCGTGCCGGTTCACAAAACCTCCGGGGAGTGTTTTTTCCGGTGGTTGTTTTGTGTATTAACCAGTGGACAAAGCCAAAAACGGAAAAGGATTTGAAAAGAGAAGCAGGGGACAGATGGTATTATGCCAAAAGAGGAAAAAAGGTGACTGGTATCAGATACCGTGTGCTAGGGGACTGCTGGCTAAAGACCGATATCGACAGTAGTGCCCGAGAGAGTTTCCACAGACGTTAGACTTAAACCAAAAAACGCTATTATTATCATACTTCTGAGTCTTTTTCCCGGTTACTCTTTTGGATTGCAGGGTCTTTGTGGGGACGGTGAGTGGGTTCTGTGTGAAGCATGCTGAGTGTCAAGTCCTCACGATCAAACGCAATGCCGATGAAACTCCCAGTGATCCTGCTGATGACTAAACCAACTACATCATAAACTCTTCTTTCATCTTATCCCAGAGTGTGCTTTTGTGTGTCCAACTCTATGATTAATAATAATTGTATGTGTGTGTGTATGTGTCTGTGCAGTCTGCTATGTTTTGTGGTTTATATCATCCAACATAATATTTCAAATAATTTCATATGATCAGTCTGTTTCTGTTGTCAGTGATAATGCAACTAAACTTTTAATTTTTATTAATCATTTAGTATAATCAAATTAATAAATCTGAACGATCAAAAGCTTATAACCGTTTCTCACATTGTCTAATTACCACAACTTTGTTCTAACTCCAACAAGCTCGAAACTGAAACAAAAAAAGAGTAATATATAAAATTTAATTATAAACGAACAGGAGTAACTTACACACCGCCTTCACATGATTTGAAGACTAATTGATATGATTGCATGAAATTATTATAAATGATAGGTAAACGAAACAAGATTTCAGCAATATGAAAACCAAAGAACGTACCATACAAAAACAAACAAAAATCGGATCGGGTATCATACGTAGGACTAGCAAATGCATAGTCATTTAAATCAATGTGACTAAAATTAAATCACTGGGTGGTCACCATTAAGCAACTGAAGGGGGCATTGATCTTCAACGTTCCAGTAACTGTCGTTTGACTGTTCCATCACATGAAATGACGTCGTTGTCGTCGCCGGAGAAATTAAGCTCTCAGCCATATCGAAGCCTTTGCTGGAGCTGCCTTGGTCCGTCGCTGTTATCACCGAGCTCTGCGAGTTTCCCGAACAATGACGAATATTATTCATATTTACTGACGAAGACAATTTCACGTGTCTCTGAATCTTTGTCCTCCAGAAATTCTTTATCTCGTTGTCCGTTCTCCCTGGAAGATATTTCGCAATCTTTGACCACCTGTTAATGTTTTTAACACCGTACGTAAGTTTTCTTGTCAAATCGAACTTGCAATGAAGTTGAATGATCATGCAGTCATTAAACAATATTATATAACTAAGACACCTGTTTCCAAGCTTAGCATGAAGCTGAATGATCAAAAGCTGTTCTTCTTCTGTTATGTTCCCTCGCCGCACATCTGGCCGGAGATAGTTCAGCCACCTGAGCCGACAACTTTTTTCCGTACGTTTTAGACCTGATTACATGAAAACATAAATATATCAGAAACATAACCAACAAGATACGACGTGGGTATATATCTATATATTCACAATTATCTCGATCTATTATGGATCATTGAATGCTAAACAAAACAATTGATATTTTAAGAAAAAATAAAATACATTTTTATAGAGAAAATAAAAGACATTAGTTAATTCATATATATACAAAAGAAGACGATTAAGAAATATGTTTTAATTACCAGAGGCTTTGGCTACGGAGTTCCAAAGACCTTCACCATGATTAAGGATGTAATTAAAGAGGATCAAATCTTCTTCCATAGTCCATGGTCCTTTCCTCACTGTTCCTTCTTCTTCTTCTTTCTGTGATGGTATTCTCTCTTTCCTTATCTCTGTCTTCTTCGTATCCATCTTCTTCTTTCTAGTTAGATTGTTTTGTATCTTTGTACTCGGAGGCGGGAAGATTGATTAACAACTGTTTCCTTCTATAGGACACACACTATATGAAAACATATGATATACTAATGAAAATATGTAATACTTAATTACAAAGCTTACCGATAATAAATAAATAGTTAAATGAAAATGTTGGCGGATTAGTTCACGTCCACACAATTCGTAAACAGTGAGAAAGAAGAAACATGACACAAAACTTATGTTGAATAACGACTACTTCCTAACACTCTCTATCAATCCTATATTTATACTAGCTAATATTTAATTAGAATTTGAAACCAGTGAATGTCTTCTTTTTTTCGAAACTGAATTCGATTAACCCATTTTCGATCATGTAGGCAGTAGGCTGCACACTCTTAAAAACTACTATTATATTTGACTTGATAAAGACGTTTTTACGTGTATGATTTAGATTTTACCTTTTATAAAATATCTTAAAATCGGAGAAAAATAAAAAACAACGGACTTGTGATATCTTAAAATCGCAATTAATTGGAATCAGTTTGATGTATGCCAAATTTAGTAAGTGGAGTTTTGTGGCTGAAAATTCAAATGATGTGTCAGCTCACGATCCAATTCACTTATTGTAATAGAATATAAAACTGGCATTTTGTTTTAAAACAGATAAAAATATAACCAATTAGCTTTTTTTTTTTTTTTTTTGGTCAAATATAACCAATTAGCTTTCCTGTAGATTTCCATATATAAACTTAGAACTATCATTCTATAATTATAATTAATACTCGTAGTTTTTTCTTGGTTGATGATTGATTCTTCAAGATAAAAAGGTTATCTCCTAGAAATTAATGATAAATATTGGTAATGGAAAATAAACCATGTGTAATATGTAGCGAGCTCTGATTTTAGATTTTAGGAGTCCATGATTCGTTTAGCTATAAAAGGAAAATCAATCTGTAACCACAAAAATAGAGTTTAATTGGAGATGAATAGGCTGTCATCAATTATATTATCAACAAAATACACAAACGACACACATTTTCCTAGTAAGCCATAGATGCACCAAACTTCCTTTTCTAAGGTTTTTCTTTCTAAAAGAAATCAATCTATACTATTAAAGCAGGATTCTATTGTTCTTTTTACTAAAAATACCCTTTTCTTTATTAACATTGCATATTTCATTAAGGGCAATCAAGTAATATTAATAACACATTTATATTGGGTCATTTTTTCTGATCTAGCCCACATCCCACATGAGATCTCTCTTGGGCCATTTGGGCTGATTAAAAAAATCAGATTCAATTCTTATTTTTTTTCTCCAAATTCAAATAATTTATTTTCAATCATTCTTAATATTTTGTGTAATGAACAAAAATTAATCACTTCGGGTACAGATCGGTTCTTTCGGGTATCGGGTTTTTCGGATTTTGAAATTAAACCCCAGTCGGGTATTATAAAATTTCGGATCGGGTTCAAGTCGGGTCTTTCCGGATCCGGGTGGATTCGGTTCTCATGCATAAGAACCTGAAAAAATAACCAATTAACCAAAGTATCTAAACGGGTTCGGTTATTTGTACTCAAAGTAACCAAAGTATCCGATTCAGTTCAAATTTTTGTATCTAAATTACTCAATAGTAACTAAAAATATTCATTCTATACAGTTTTTTTGGGTGAACTTTTATCCAAACCATCATATTTTATCCAAAAATATTCAAAGTATCGAAAATAACTACTATAGCTAACTTATAATATTAATTTAAAATATTAAAATAATTATAAATATAATTATAACATATATTTATATATATATATTCACATTTCAGATATCTTCGGGTACTCATTCGGTTTTCAGATCGGGTCGGGTTCGGGACCGGTTCTTCGGATATAATAATTTAGAACTCATTCGGATATTTACTCCGGGTCTGATCGGGTTTGGAACCCTGATTTTCGGATCGGTTTCAGGTTGGTTCTTCGGATTCAGATATTGTGTTCAGGCCTATACTCATTTAAAATGAAACACGATAAAGAAAGATAAAAAACTTAAGTCTTTTATAAAAAACAAATATATGAAAATATGACATTTACTAAATATTTGTCAATTTAAAAAAAAACTAAAGGAAAATAAACCCGCGCTTTGAAAGCGCGGGTCAAAATCTAGTATTAGAATTATGAAACATCACCTTTAATGAACCCAATCCAATTTATTTTCAAGCCCCCTTGTATAATTTCAGATTTATTTATATCAAAATGATTCTAACACAAATATTACTATGTATATATGAATATAGCAAGTGCTAATTAATTATTGCATACAGTAACAAAATCTAAGTAAAACCGGTTTGGGAAAGAAAAAAAAAGAACAGAAAGTAATATATTCCATTTGTATGTGAAAGATTGATGTTTTATGATTTTCACAGATATTTAAAAATTTAAATATATTTTAAAAAATTTTAGTTTCACCAATAAAGTTTTACCACATATATTTTAATTTATTTTAATCTTAAAATAATTATGTTGATTATAATCTAAAACATTAATTTTTTAAAAAAAAATTAAATCTAAAATGTCATTTATTCAAATATCGAGGGAGTATAAAATATGATAAAATACAGCTTCTGATCATTTCCCACATGAATTAGCATCTTTTATTGAGTTTTTCTTTGATATAAGAGAGAGAGGCTGTTGGAAAGATCAATATGGACTCTTGAATTTTAGAAAATACAAAATCAGGCTCACAAAGTTGGGCTCATTGTCTCCGTCCGCAGTTTATGGGAAAGGCAGCAGCAGATCATCGTGGATCTTGCCTCCTCTGCCGATGATGAACAACAATACTTACCAATTCACATGACCATGGCGATGAACATCACAAGAAGAAGCAAATGCTCAGCAGAGATACTGGATTGGACTATTCGTCCTAACCCCACCGTCTCTTTGTCTCACTCCGCTTTAGAACTCGACACATCTAGGGTTTCATCTCTATGCTCTAACAAGGTAATCAATATATAATACTTGTTTGTGATTATAATTTCATCTTTATTTGAAATCAATGCTAGGTTATATGTTTATATCTTTGATCATTTTTTCTATATATAGAAAAATGTCTCTTTTCATCATAGAATGATGTCTTGTTTGTGAGTTATTATAAGTTTTGTGCAGGCACATATCATTTTCATCATCATAGTAAAAAACAAAAAAAAAGAGTAATTTCTTACATAAACACTAGGCTGGTTTTCCAAATTAAGACATATGCAATAGTAATAGATAGAATGGGAATTTGAGACAAGCTCTGGTAAATTTGTATGTATATACAAGAGGGAGAGAAATAAAGGCAGCCAGCTTACCTTAAAAGAAACTATCTATTACGCAGTTTCTCTTACGCAGTTCCCGGGTAACATGTACTTGTAACTATCGGCATTCTGGATCAGATAAGTAGGTAGATGAACAGCTGAGTAAGACCTCGGTATCGGACCTAGTTTTCCTATAATCTCTCTGAAAGTGTGCTCTTCAGGAAACATATCGAAAAGATCAGTTCCTTTGCAGATCACATCTTGGATTCGTTTTGGGTTGAGGTAATGTGAGAATCTAACACGGTCGGTATGGCTATAAGCTTTCATCTTGAACACAAAATCTCTGATGTATCTGAAACAGAAGCTGCAATGCCATCCTGAGTCCGCCAAAAGACTGTCGCTTTGCCTGAAATGAGCGTACCTTGTTTTCCCAGGCTTGTAGAGATGAACAGAAGCTCTCCAGCTTTTGCTGTCGAGATAGTACTCATATGAGTAGAGGTAGTTTCTCAGCTGAAGGTGAAGAACCGGTGGGTATCCGTCGCACCATCTAAGCAGATTGATGGTGTGGCCACTCGGTATCTCGTCAACATCAGACATGATCAAAAGATCATCTTCTTGAATACCCGCGAGTTTGATAAGTTGGTCAAGTGCGAGCCTTTGGAATGATTCTTCCACAAACGGGTTCTCGCCTTTCTTCGCTCTTCCTCCTCCTCCTACGTGCCCATAAGACAGTCTTTCTGGCTCAACAAACTTGAACGTCTTGTGGCGGTTTTCTGCGAAAGACAAAGGTTTCGAGAGACCGGTGAAAGTGGAGTTGGATTCGAGAAGCACAAACTGCGTAATATAAGGATTTAGCTCGTTCCAGCGAATAGTCAGCATATCGACCTCGTTGCTGAACAAGACAGCGTCGAAGACTCTTCTTGGAGAATGGCGAATATTCCAGCCGTGAAGAGTGCAGAGCAAGTCCATGGAAGTGTTGGGGTGGTAGTAATGGGGAAGGATGTTAAAGGGTTTGGGAGGGGATTGCCAAAGAGGTCTCAAGAAATAAGTGAACTTCTGACCATGCAAATAGATAAAGAAGATGGAGAGAGGGAGGAGTGTGAAGAGAAATATAAATTTTTTGAAATCATATCCTACGAGAAGCCGTGACATGGCATTGCCTCCACGAGAACCCTTCTGTAAAAGAAGAAACAATTAGTTCAAGAATGGAAGATCAATATCCTTTGTGAAGAATTGAGAAAAAAAGTACCTGTGCGATATTATTTGTCTTCTTAGAACTACAATCAGACATAATTTGATTATTACCTTACAGATAAAAACAAAATCTCTCTGTGCTTTTGAAATCTTGAAAAGGAAGAAGAAGAATGAGAGAGAGAGAAATGGTGGGATGAAGATGATCAAGTCCTAAAAAATCGATGCAGAGAAACAATGATGTTTGGTGCTTTTTTTTTTAACTTGGGGCTGTAATTATCAAAATCTATTTTTCCCCTTTTTTTAAAAAAAAAACTAACCTATCGGTAATTAACTGTTGTGAGTAATCTATGGAATTTAAAAATAGTAAAAAGAATTTCAAATCGAACGTTTCTTTTTTCAAAAAAAAAATGAAAAATAAGAGAGGCAAAAGATTGTGAGGGGAGGGCCAAATGAAAGCACCAGAAAAGACAAGTACGACGAAGGAGGAGGAGGTGCAATCTCCGCCTTGTATGCTCCAATGGTGGCGTAGATGGACGGTGTTGGTGGCAGCCATCTGGATCCAAGCCTTCACGGGCACTAACTTCGATTTCTCGGCCTACTCCTCCGACATGAAATCGTCAATGGGCGTATCTCAGTCGCGCCTCAACTACATGGCTGTCGCTTCTGATTTAGGCAAAGCGTTGGGCTGGTCTTCCGGTTACGCTGTTGCCTATTTCCCTCTCTCCGCTGTCCTATTCTCCGCCGCTGCGATGGGTCTCGTCGGTTACGGCGTCCAGTGGTTATCCATAGCCGTCGACGTAATCCATCTCCCATACTCTCTGGTTCTGGTATGCTGCTCCTTAGCTGGACTAAGCATCTGCTGGTTCAACACCGTCTGTTTCGTCCTCTGCGTTAGGCACTTTGTATCAAATCATTCCCTCGCATTGTCTCTCGTCGTCAGTTTCAACGGAATCAGTGCAGCCTTGTACACCCTTGGCCACGAAGTCATCAGTGGCAAATCATCTGCTAGCTCTGAAGTTTACCTTCTTCTCAACTCTCTCATCCCTTTATTTGTCTCTCTTTTAGCCCTCTGGCCTGTCCTTACTAACCCTAACTCCTCTCCTACCCACCGATCCTCCCATGACGACGAGACCCGAATCTTCATCGTCTTCAATGTCTTAGCACTAATCACCTGCTTTTACCTTCTCTTGCCTTCCTCAGGCACCTACTTAGCTTCATCTCCTCGTTGGCATTTCCTCGGAGCCATTTGTCTTCTCATTTTCCCACTCTGCGTCCCCTTTCTCCACTATATTCTCCACTCATGTTTCGGCCACCATCGCACCTCTGCCTATTCGGTGGTTAACATAGAGGAGCCCAATATACCAAAAAGAGTGGGATTAGATCCTGAGGAGATTAATGAATCTTATAAAGTGGGACGCCTAGGTGATGAACACTCTCTTGGAATGCTGGTTCGTAGCCTCGAGTTTTGGCTATACTACTTTTCGTATTGCTTTGGTGGAACCATTGGTCTTGTCTACAGCAACAACTTAGGTCAGATTTCTCAGTCTCTAGGACAGAGCAGCTCAAACGCAAAATCCTTAGTGACACTCTTCTCTGCCTTCTCCTTTTTGGGAAGGTTGCTCTCCTCTGCACCTGACTTCACACGCAAGAAATTATACTACTTGACAAGAACAGCCTGGTTCACCATTTCGCTACTTCCAACACCTTTGGCCTTCTTCCTCCTCGCCTATTCATCCAAGACCGCGCTGCTACAGGTTGCGACCGCACTAATAGGGTTAAGTTCAGGGTTCGTCTTCGCGGCAGCGGTTTCAGTAACTTCCGACCTCTTTGGAAGAAACAGCGTTGGTGTAAACCAGAACATACTCATCACGAACATTCCTATAGGATCGCTCTTCTACGGGTACATGGCTGGTTCTGTCTATGACAAGCATGCCACGCCATCTGTCGTGTCGGACACGGTTGTTTGCGTGGGAAGAAGGTGTTATTTTGCAACGTTTTTGTTATGGGGTTGTTTGTCTGTTGTGGGATTAGTATGTAGCTTGATTCTGTTTATTAGAACTAGACCAGTTTACCACCAGTTAGCACAAAACCGAAATTGAAAAGACTGTGTTTTGATTGATGGGATCCAAGTTGAGAGTGTTGTAAAAATGATTTTTCTTTCTTTTTTTTTTGTTGCCAAGAATGACAACAGATTTTCCATTTAATTAAAGGGGGAGGGTGTTGATTGAATTTTAAAGATTAAGTAAATGATACTCCCTCCGTTTCATATTATATGTCGTTCTAACCTTATGCACACAGATTAAGAAAACATTTAATTTTACATATTTCCAAAATAAAAACACTATTACCAATACACCTAACCATGTATCAACCAATAGAAAAATGGAAAAGAGAATATTGTTAATAAATTTTGCATTGAAAACCGAAAACGACACTTATTTTGAAACAAAAAATTTCCTCTAGAACGACATATAATTTGAAACGGAGGGAATATGAAAATTTTAAATAGTTTATGATAAAATCATAAAGTGGAGGTTGGATAACAAGTAACTAATAATATACGTAAAGAAAAAAAAAGTTTTAAAAAAGTGGAATGGACTTTAAAACTTAGGGAATATGTTAGGTGGGCCAAGTTTTGAAAGAATGTATAAAGTAATGGATTCTTTTACAAGTTTACTCTTGTGTGCTGGTTTGGAGATAATGATTTGATCCAAAACGAGAAGCAAACATTAATGGGGGTTGATTCATGATTAACACTAAAATAAAGAAGAGAAAGATAACTATCTGGAACAAAGCAAAATAAATAAAATAGTACTCCCTCTGTTTTTTAAAGATAAATATTTTAGAAAAATAAATTGTTTCACAAAGATGTATTTTTTATGTTTTCTATACAAAAATTGCAAATTTCAATAAAATTGATTGAATTTATTGAAAGACTATTGGTTAAAATGCATTGGAATTTGATAATTTATAAAAAATGATGTATAGTTAATGTGTTTTTTTAATATGTGTGAAAACACCAAAACATACATGTTTACAAAACAGAAGGAGTATATAATATTCAAGTTGTGATTCAATCCGCCACTGATTGAAAGAAGATCCATTCACCTCTTAAAAAAGAAGAAGAAGAAGAAGAACTAATCTTCAAGAGTCCTCTTGTCGTTGGCATAGAAAAGGTGGGATTTGTCTATTGTATAGGTTCTCCATATGATATATAGATTATATATTTGTATGTTTTGTTTTGTGTTTAAGATGTTGAATCTGGGAAAAGTAATAGTATAATAGAAGCAATGGGTAGATCCGTCAAAGAGTTTGTATATATATAATGAAATTTAGTAACGGCAAGTGAGTCAGGAGTCGTCGGTGGATCGTAGGAAACGTGATTGAATCTTAGTCTTCTTTCTTATACGTGTTAAGATTGATTTTGATTTACAGCCGCCGCCTCTTTTGCTTCGCCAACCCCTCTATACCTATAATTGCCTCACATACGTACACTTTTGCATGTTCAATCCAATTCTCTTCTGAAAGTTTTGTGATAGTCATTGGTACATTTGCATGTTGAATCACTTCTCTTCTTTCTTTCTTTCTTGGAAAATTAAGAGGATAAGATTCCAAAATTCTGAATCTTCCTTTCTTTTTGTTCGTTCGGGTTAAATCTTTTTTTTTTTTTTGATTCAGGGTATTAATCTTGAGCTTCAAGTTTGGAATCTGAATAAAGATTTTCTTTATTGATGGGAGGAGGAAATTCTAAAGAAGATTGGAGGCAAGAGTCGCCATCTTCATCATCATCATCATGGGCGTCTCATCAGAGTTATCCTCAGTCTGGACCAGGCAGCTACAACTACCCTCCTCCACCCTCTTTTTCTCCATCTCCTGCGGCTCCCAGTTTTGGTGATCATCTTCCTCAACCGCCTTCTTATAGTCAAGAGCAGGGCTATGCTTATCCTTATCCTCCCCCACAGCCACAGCCACAGCCTTCGCAGAGTACTCATGCTGCTTCTTCTTCTGATAGAAAAAAGTTTGATCGTAGGTATTCCAGAATATCTGATAATTACGCTTCTTTAGATCAGGTTAGAGAGCTTCTTTCTTTCTTTCTTTCTAACAAGTGATGAATGAGTGATACAGAAATAGTTTTGGTTTTGGATTTGCCTTAAAAATAGTGTTTCTACGATGATTCCACAGGTGTCAGAGGCTCTAGGGCGTGCAGGTCTTGAATCTTCTAATCTTATCCTCGGTATTGATTTCACCAAAAGCAATGAATGGACAGGTTGCTTTGAGCTTTTTCTTTTCTTTCTTATATGATAAATCTTCATCTAGGACATGCTTGGGCTAATCATCATCATCATTGTTTGGTTTCTGTGCTGCTGCAGGCGCCAAGTCCTTCAATAAGAAAAGCTTGCATCATATCAGCAGCAATACTCCCAATCCTTATGAACAAGCTATCACTATCATTGGAAGAACCTTAGCCTCCTTTGACGAGGACAACTTAATTCCTTGTTTTGGTTTTGGTGACGGTAAGTATATCACTGCTTACTTGGTGTCTTTTGTTATTTCAGATACTTAATGCCATGGTAAATATCATCAACCTATATTTTGCAGCATCAACTCATGATCAAGACGTGTTTAGTTTCTATCCAGAGGGTATATCCTCTAATGGATTTGAGCAAGTTTTGGCTCGCTACAGAGAGATTGTCCCTCACCTTAAGCTCGCAGGCTTGTTTCTTCTTTTTTTAGCATTCTCTATCTCCTTGTTAAACGCAAACTTTTTAAGTACTTAGACCAGTGTGTAAAATTGTATTTGTATTATTCAGGACCGACATCTTTTGCACCCATCATTGAAATGGCGATGACAGTGGTTGAGCAGAGTAGTGGCCAATATCATGTGTTAGTGATCATAGCCGATGGACAGGTTCATATTTTTAATGCCTAAGCTTGTGATATGATCTCTCAGTGTCTAAGGATATCAATCAATCTCAGGTAACAAGAAGTGTGGATACGGAACATGGGCAGTTAAGTCCCCAGGAACAGAGGACTGTTGATGCAATTGTGAAAGCAAGGTTTGTGTGAATAATATCTACTACTACTACTACTTTTGTGTTTCAATTTTATTTTCATGTTTGTCGGTTTTATGTAATATCAGTTCCTTCCTTTTCTGTTGGGTGTTGCATGCAGTACTCTTCCTTTGTCAATAGTGTTAGTCGGGGTGGGGGATGGACCATGGGACATGATGCAGGAATTTGATGATAACATACCTTCCCGAGCTTTTGATAACTTCCAAGTAATAACATACTTCTTTTTTGTCTTTTCTTTCAATGAAACATTGATTCTTGCATTTACCCCATCTCTCTTTTTATATGTTTATAATATAGTTTGTGAACTTCACGGAGATCATGTCGAAGAACAAAGAGCAGTCTCGGAAGGAGACAGAATTCGCACTCTCTGCTCTCATGGAGATTCCTCCACAGTACAAAGCTACCATCGAGCTTGGCCTTTTAGGGTAATACTTCACCTAAACCCCCCAAAAAAACTTGTATTGTTTTTATGAATGTACTTTATTCTTCTCTTCCTGTGGCAGGCGAAGAAATGGGAGTATCCCAGAGAGAATCCCACTTCCACCTCCGGTGCAGAGCGGTTCAACATTCTTCAACCCCTCCAAAGCTTCCCCAATACCGAATTTTGAACCTAGTGTACCTACTTATCCCATGGAAACCAAGGATGTTGACGATAATCAGGTTAAAAAATATATAGTACAATGTGTTTGAAATGTTTTCTTTAATATATAATAAACTCTGATCTTATAAATTTTTTTTTTTTTTGTGTGAACAACAACAGCTATGCCCGATATGTCTGAGCAATCCTAAAAACATGGCGTTTGGTTGCGGCCATCAGACATGTTATGAATGCGGTCCAGGCCTTAAGGTGTGTCCTATTTGTCGTGCACCCATCCAGACCAGAATTAAGCTCTACTAACGACCATCCTCCTCTCTCTCTCTCTCTCTCTCTCTCTCTCTCTGTAAAAAAAATGATAATAAGAAAATCATTTCTTCTTACTTTTAGTGCGTTGACTTTCTCTTCATCTGTCAAAGAATCCTATTTTCATCATCAAAAAGGCTTTGCTGTTTTATATATGATTTTTCCCTCCCATAGAAATATAGAATACAAGCCCAATAAAGACATCTCAAATATTTTCTTACAGCAAAAAGGTAGATGGTTTATCCAATAAAGGCCTACTACTGAAATGGGCTTAAAGCAATATTCACCACTCATCAATTATCCACTCACTTCTAAACATTTATAACATTTCCAAAAAAGAAAAAAAAAATCTAAAGGTTGGCTCACTTTTTGCTTCTTCTTCTGCTAACGATTGATTCTTAGCTTGTAGCCATATAATAATCCAAACAGGGAGAGAATATAGCTTTTCATGGATTCTCTTCGATTCAACCTTCACCAATCTCCCTTTCAGCTGAGACCCAGAAAAACTTTTCGACCAAGAATCACTAGCATTTCGAACCAAACCGAAGAAACCGATCCGCGACCAACATCTTCGCCCGGTAAGATCCAACGCTTAGTACTCAACAATGAAGGTCGTACCAAACTCAACTCCGGTCCTGACCGCGAATTCTATTCATACCCACGGTTCGTAAACCACGTCGATGACGGCTTCATATCCTCCTTAACGGATCTCTACAGAAACCGGTTAAGATCCGGTTCGATTGTATTAGACATGATGAGCTCATGGGTTAGCCATCTACCAGAAGAGGTGAAGTTCGAGAAAGTAGTGGGACATGGTCTTAACGCACAGGAGCTTGCCAGAAACCCTAGACTCGATTACTTCTTCATCAAGGATCTTAACGAGGATCAGAAACTCGAGTTCCAAGACAAATATTTCGATGCGGTTTTATGTTCTGTCGGTGTACAGTATCTACAACAACCCGAAAAGGTGCGTTTAAAAAAAAAAAAAAGAAGGGGCGTAATAGTAAAACTTGATATATATACAGTATGTCTATTTCCTAAACCGGACATGGATATTAACGCGCAGGTGTTTGCGGAAGTGTATAGAGTGTTAAAACCGGGAGGTGCGTTGATAGTGAGTTTTAGCAATCGGATGTTTTATGAGAAAGCAATCAGGGTTTGGAGAGATGGAACCGAGTACGGTCGGGTACAGCTGGTGGTTCAGTACTTTCAGTCTGTCCAAGGGTTTACTCAGCCGGAGATCATCCGGCAACAGCCTCCTCCTAATGGTGGTGGAGGAGCTGAGAAACCGGTTTTGAATTGGTTTATGGGTTTAATTGGTTTAGCTTCTAGGCCGGACCCTTTTAATGCTGTGATTGCTTATAAGAATTTTAAACCTCTGTATGAGTAAACAAACAAATAGTGTATTATTATTTATTTAAGAGTGTAAATGCATTATCACGTTTTTTCTGATATTACTACGAATGGAAAGTATATAGAAAAGAAGTTGATCTTGAATAACAAGTTTGAAATATAGATTATAAAGTAAAAGAAGCTTTGAACCTAGAGGACCAAATCCAGCTGGAGAAACTTGCATGACAAATTCAAAAACAGTAAAAAAGAAAATTTTAGATTTTTAGAAACCAATGGGATTAGAGGAACCTACAATACAAAAGAATTATCTGAAAGAAAAAAAAAATCATACAATGTGGAAATTATAATATAGTATGACATAATTTTCATCAATAGCATGCATGTGTTTGTTTGATTCGTTTTGTTCGTAGATTCATGGACAATTTTAATAATATCTAAGCAAGGTAGCTTTGTCCCTTTCCACGAGTATCACGAGTTGCTTATATTATGATTTTTGATTTTATCTATGCCAACATTACTAAAAATACGTTATATTATGTTAATTGCATGTAGTACTACTGACGTACAGTTAATTAGTAAATGTTAATTAGTAGCTATGAAGAAGTTACCAACAAAACTAATTTGGTTAAACGTTTGTCAAAGAAATCATCTACGGAAGTGTCAAAGACACAAAACAAATATTGAACCATAGATGAAGCAAAGAAGTTGATTCGAAGTTGCCCCTTGTTTTCTTAATCCCTTTTTACGTGTATATATACATGCATGTGTATACTACTAACCCAATCATTCACCTCAACACATCATATCCTTCACACATATTTTTTCTTCAACCCCTTCCTCCTCGATCGCCAGTATGGCCAAACGCTTCCAGTTGAACCCAAAGCCCTTCGGTACTAACCCACCAGCCGATCCTCTCAAAAGGGTCTCTCTGATCCCAAGATCCGCCGAGCAGAAGCTGACTGATAACCTAGGCGAGAGGCGTCCCGTAGCCGCGAAAACTCACGAAGACGGAGAACAATCAGATGGTCACCATGTTGCTCCTCCTCCAAACACTGTGGAACCTCCTACTAAGGTGATGGATCATGAGCCCGAGACGAAGATCGGTTCTGTAGTCCCTAAGACCGCACATCATCCACATTCATCTGAGGATATCGTCGATGCCAATAGTCGACACTCTTTGGTGCCGAGATCACTGGGTGACAACTCTCTCGGTGGAAGATTTGGACCGGGAAAGAAACAAGCTTTCCATAGAAATGGGAGACCCATGTTTTCACTTTCTGATGACCGAGTGATGGCCGATAGAGTCTTGAAGACTCATAGTCCAGACATGATCTTCTTTGATGTCAAATCACTTCTCTCCGTTGTTGATGACATCTTCAAGTCTCATGTCCCATCCATCGACTCCTCTGCTCCTAAGGTTTTGTTTCTTGCTCCGCAATCAATCTCCCCTCATTTCAGTATATTTATTGACTAATTCCATTTTTCTTTCAAATTCAAAATTGTGCAGCCGTCACTCGTTTTCAAGGACTACACTGACCATGTCTCCTTTGAGACATTCGCGGACCTCATCGATCAAATCTCTTGCGAGGTATATACATACAGTCATACTCATAAGAAGCTTCCTTATTTTAACATTCGATTCATTTTCTTAAGAAAAGTATCATATCAATGTCTCTGACACAGATCGAGTGCAAGTGTCTTCATGGCGGTGAGTCTCACGGTATGAAGACAACAGGGCTTCACAGTCACTTAGACAGTCGCAATACGGCGACGTTCTCTGTTCTGTCAATGGTCTCCAAATACCGCTGGGATGCTAAGCTAGTCCTTATCCTAGCCGCTTTGGCCGTGAAATACGGCGTTTTTCTCCTCCTCGCAGAGACATACGCAACAAATCAGCTCACAAAATCTCTGGCACTCATCAAACAGCTGCCTAGCATCTTCTCTAGGCAGAACGCGCTACACCAGCGTCTCGACAAGACCCGAGTTCTGATGCAAGACATGGTTGATCTCACCACTACCATCATCCATATCCATCAACTACCACCTAACCATATCACAGCCGCGTTTACCGATCATGTCCCCACTGCAGTTTACTGGATTGTTCGCTGTGTTCTGATCTGCGCTTCTCATATCAATGGCGCCAGCGGTTTCAAGCAGGAGTACGTACACAAAAACAAAACAAAAATAATATATTCTGATTTGAAGATTTCTTGACACTCAAGAAAACAGTTCTAAAGTTTTTTTTTCTTTTTAATGATATTTGGGATGTGCAGCCAAATCATGTCGTTTATGGAAGTTTCGGAGATACACGAGAATAGTGAAAGGCTTAGGAAGATCAATGCTTACCTGCTAGAACAACTCAAGAAGAGTCACTTGACCATTGGTGAGATTTATTGCATAATTCAAGTTCAATTATATTTTCTCTCGCTTTTGATTCTCTGATCTCGAGCTCTCTGTATAAAATACAATACAATACAGAGGATGGTATCATGGAAGACGAGTATCAAGAACTCATTCAGACGTTCACTACTATCATTCACGTTGACGTTGTTCCTCCTCTGATTCGTCTTCTCAGACCCATTGACTTTCTTTACCATGGAGATGGTGCTTCCAAGAGACGCGTAATCTAACCTAAATATTTTTCTTTCAAATTCTCTTTGCCGCTCCTTTTGATTATCTCTGATCCGTTTTCAACCATTAATTAACGAAACTAGGTTGGGATCAATGTGCTCACCCAAAAGCACGTTCTTCTTCTGGTATCTGACCTAGAAAACATCGAAAAAGAGCTCTACATCCTGGAATCGCTCTACACAGAAGCATGGCAGCAATCATTCGAGATTCTATGGGTCCCAGTTCAAGATTTCTGGACAGAAGCCGATGATGCTAAGTTCGAGTCACTTCATTCCAACATGAAGTGGTACGTTCTTGGAGAGCCTCGGAGGTTAAGGAGATCTGCTGTCAGGTTTGTGAGACAATGGTGGGGATTCAAGAACAGACCTATTCTCATTGCACTTGATCCCAAAGGTCAAGTTATGTCCACTAACGCTTTCCCCATGGTCTGGATCTGGCAACCCTTCGCCCATCCATTCACTACCTCAAGGGAACGTGATCTCTGGGGTGAACAGGAGTGGAATCTTGAGTTCTTGATTGATGGCACTGATCCTCACTCCCTTAACCAGGTTTTCCTTTATTCATAAAAAGAAAAAAACAGAGTATTTCTTTGTAAAATAATATTCCTTGTTCTACAAGTAACCTAAAGAATATTTTTTCTTATATCAGCTTGTTGAAGGAAAATACATATGTCTCTATGGAGGAGAAGACATGCAATGGATCAGAAGCTTCACTAGTCTGTGGCGTAGTGTCGCAAAAGCCGCAAACATTCAAGTCGAGATGGTTTATGTTGGAAAAAGGAACCCTAAGAAGGGAATCCAGCCGATAATCAACACAATCAGAGACGAAAACCTCAGCCACACACTCCCGGACTTGTTCCAGATCTGGTTCTTCTGGACGAGGATAGAGAGCATGTGGGAGTCAAAGCAACGGATGCTAAAAGCCCACGGAACCAAAGGCTTTAAAGAAGAGGAAAAGGACCTTGTTCTGCAAGAAATCGTTGCTATGTTAGGTTTTGGAGGAGAAGGAGATGGTTGGGGACTCGTTAGTAGAACTTCGGACTTGATGGTTCGTGCCAAAGGTAACTTGTTTTCCAATGGTTTGGCTGAATATAACCAGTGGGAAGTCAACATTCCCACACATGGTTTTCTGAAAGCACTCAATGACCATCTCTTGATGCGTCTCCCACCACACCACTGCACAAGGTTCATGCTTCCTGAGACTGCTGGGATTATACCCAATGAGGTCGAGTGCACCGAGTGCCGTAGGACCATGGAAAAGTATTACTTGTACCAATGCTGCCTTGAGTAAGATCCTGCAATATTGATTTGGAAGCTTCTACAACATTTTAATAAAACCAAAGTTTGCGTCTTTTTCTCCTTCGAATAATTCCTCTTGTGTTTTCTCTTCTTCATATGTTGTTGTTGCTGCTGCTGATTTCTGGTCTATGAACGCAGTATATTTGTACTAAAAATTGTTTATTTATGATTTGAAAAATAAAATACAAAATATTTATGTATTTCGAAGCTAATAAACTGATAGAGCATTGTTCTTATTTGTTGATTTCTTGAGTCTTAAGCTTCTATAATACTGGCTTCTTCTTCTGTCCGTAATCAACTTTTTAATTGCACACTAGACCACGTTCTTTATGAATTTGATTAGTAGAAAGTGAACATATATCTTTTTGAAACTAAATTAGTTTAGAGCTAATAAAGTAGACTAACCAGAGGATAAAATAAACAGTCAACAGATGAACATTTTTCAGGCATATATAAAATTTAGACATCACTTTCTCGTGGATCTTTAGTACATAGATGAATGTTGACAACAAAAAGATTAATGTAACATACATGTCCAAGTGATGTTGCAATCTTTTACCAACATATCTTATTTGGGTTCAAGATATATTTAAGGTTAGACTCCAAATAAAGTTTGACATCTATTAAATGTCCAAGTGATGTGGCAATCTTGTACTAACTTTTGGGATAATAAACAAGTAATTCGGCAATCTTTTACTAACTTTTGATTATGAGTTAGACATATACTAAAATGATATAAAGCTTATGGTTAGGTTAAACATATGTTTTCTACATAAACAATTTTTTAATATAACATGTATAATTCGTCTATCTTGTTATGGTATATGCTGAGATGTTGGGGTTGAACTATTTTTTATTAGATCGTCACTCACATTTAATAAATGTTTATTAAATGTCTCATATTGCTTGAGCAAAAAGTTTTTGAGCAATATATAAGTCTTGCGGTAATCATTCACTCTTGAAATAGTTTTTGAATATGATTTAAGTTTATTACCAACAAGATATATCTTATTTGGGTTCAAGATAGACATCAATACACAAAAGATTAGGAAAGCACATGAAAAAGATAAACATCAATACATAGAAGATTAAGAAAAACACGTGAGACCCCGATTACAGTATTATATTTTGTCAACAACAAAACTTAATCTATTCTATTAGATAGGAACATAACATATTGATAAATATTATGTTATGTTCAACTATGCATTTCATTTATTAAAAAAAACCATTCTATCAAATTAAAATGCAGATTTAATTCCAAAAATACCGACATTCCTTTTAGATATTACCAAAAATTAACAAAACATCACTTTTATAAAACGAATTGCATTTGATTCGTATATCCTTGGTTACTCTAGTTTTGCTTTTTTTTTCTAGCCTTATCCTATACACATGGACTTAAAGAAATTCCATAGTTTTACCCCTAAAAGAGCAAAGAATCACTTCACACCTTTTGTTCACGTCACTCTTAATGTTATTTTGTGATATACGAGTATATATACGTACTATAAAAATAAACTAAATAAAAGTAAATGACAGAATCCACAAAATTATATGTCATAAGGGAAGCAACATAAGAATAAAAGCAAAGTAACTGCATGTATTCTAGGTTTGTTTTCTCGATCTCTTTTAGTTATATAAACTGGGAAATTAAACTACATGGGTGTCCAAATGATCATCGTTGTATTGGTTATATAATATATAAGATTTAATTCTTTTTGGGATGTAACATAAGACTGAGTACTAGTTATGACCAATATGGAATATTTGATGATACAACGAAACACAGAAAATAGCTTTTCACATAACACAAACGAATGTAGTATCATTATTATCAATCACTATATGAACGTAAAGGCTCTGGCCATGTGTAAAACGTGATACTACACAGAATAAAAATGTTCAAAATGAATATATAGGGAGTAAACGATTAAAGGTGAATGTATAAAATCAATCTTCTAATATTAAATATTAAAGTGTAGATTAATCCCTCTTAATCCATATTTCGTCAATAAACGCTCAAGCTTCTGTGAACCGTGAATATTACTATAAACAGAAAAAAAAATGTAGTAAAAAGTCTAATACATGGCGTACATTTTATTGTTTAGGTTGATACTACTTTATAGTAACGACATTCACGTGGACGGGTGCTATATCTAAAAATCATCCTTGCAAAGTAAGATACCAAAAAGAAAAGCAACAGAAAAAGGCATTCTTGGTTTACATTCTTGTAATTTAATTTAATTGTTGCCGAAGCAAAGTAGTTGATTCCTAATTTGGAAAATGGAGTATTTAAAGGCTAGTAGTTGATTTCACATAACACACACCAATTCAAAACTCCCTAGCTAGCTCTTCTTCACAAGCAACCAAACCAAGAATGGAGTCACTGATCAAGTCCCAGCACGCTCAGAAACAGGCTGGCTACAGTGGTAAAACTCCGGGGACGGAGATTATACCGGCGACGACTGGACTAACGATGTCATCGGATGAGAGCATGATGCTGAAGCTGATCCAACAAACACACTCCCCTGATGCTCGCGAAGTCCAAGTGCGTGGCCTTCTCTCTCTCGTTGAAGATATTCTTGATCGTGCCACTCTTGACTCCGACGACTCCAACGCCTCCGTTAGTGTACATATAACTCGTTTCATAATCAATGTATTCGTATGATATAACATATTAAGCACTTGTTTGAATTCACAGATGCTCCCATTGCCTACGGATGATAAACTGATGCAATCAAGCATGATGAGCGTTCTTGATAGCGTCTCATATGCAATAGATCGCGTCGCCTGCGAGGTGAACTCCGTTTTTCTTTATTTAGAAATATTCGGTATATATATATATATATATATATATATATATATATATATATATATATGACTTGGGTTTGGTTTGTTTGGGTTCATGATATATAGAACTAATCAGTTTATAGAAGATTTTGCTTTAGTTTAAGTTTAATTATCTTGGTTTGAATGGAAACCCAAATTTTTAGCCATCATACCCTCTGTTAATTTTGTTATACACTTTACCACCAAAACCTAATTTGCGAAATAACTTGTGAAACAAGCAATATAACGATACGTTTAATTTGCATTCACTGTCTGTTTTTTAAAATTATTATTCTTGTAGATAGCGTACAAGTCTCTGACAGGATCAGACGCACATGAAATAACAATGTCAGTGTTCGAACACCTCTCGAGCTTCCACTGGGACGGAAAGCTAGTCCTGACTCTAGCCGCGTTCGCCTTGAACTACGGAGAATTTTGGCTTCTGGTCCAGTTCTACTCAAAGAATCAGCTGGCTAAATCCTTAGCTATGCTAAAGCTCGTCCCTGTTCAGAACAGAGTGACCCTCGAGTCTGTATCCCAAGGGCTTAACGATCTCATCCGTGAGATGAAGAGTGTCACCGCATGTGTAGTGGAACTCAGTGAGTTGCCTGGTCGCTACATTACACATGACGATCCTCAGCTGTCGAGAATCATCTCTACAATTCCAATCGCTGTCTATTGGACCATTAGAAGCATCGTGGCTTGCATTTCTCAGATCAACATGATCACTGCCATGGGACACGAGTGCGATGATAATTTTGTTTAATTATTATATATATATAGTTTTCTTTTATTGTTTTGAGTTGTGCCTCAATAACGATAATTTTACTATACCAGGATGATGAACACTCAAATGGATTCATGGGAAACATCCATGTTAGCTAACAAGCTCAAGAACATTCATGACCATCTTGCTGAGACCTTGAGGCTTTGCTACCGTCACATAGGTTTGTACGCCAGTCTCTATTCAACACACTGGTCTCTCTCTCTTGGCTGACAAATAAAGAGTGTAATTATACAGAGAAGCAGAGGAGCTCAGAATCCTTAAAGATGTTACATTCTCTGTTCGACACCACACACATTGATAACATGAAGATTCTCACGGCCTTGATTCATCCGAAAAACCACACCACGCCATTGCAAGATGGTTTAACCAAGAGAAAGGTTTCTAATTAATTAAAGACCCTTCATGTAATATAAAGAAAAAAATTGCTCAATCAATCTAAACTAAACTAGTAAGAATATATATTAATTATAGGTTCACCTGGACGTGTTGAGGAGGAAGACAGTGTTGTTGCTAATATCTGACCTCAACATATTGCAAGACGAGCTATCGATATTCGAGCAAATCTACACAGAATCGAGGAGCAGCTTGTTGGGAGCCGATGGTAAGAGTCATATGCCTTACGAGGTTGTGTGGGTTCCGATAGTGGATCCTATCGAAGATTACGATAGATCACCGAGTCTGCAGAAGAAATTCGAGGCTCTCCGTGCGCCTATGCCATGGTACACAGTTGACAGTCCGAAGCTGGTAGAGAGATATGTGGTGGAGTTTATGAGAGAGAGATGGCATTTCATGAACAAGCCAATACTTGTGGTGCTTGACCCACAAGGCAACGAGGCTAGTCTCAATGCCCTTCACATGATCTGGATTTGGGGAACTGAAGCTTTCCCTTTCACTAGAGCTCGTGAGGAAGAGCTCTGGAGGAGGGAGACCTTTACGCTTAACCTCATCGTCGATGGCATCGACGCTATCATTTTTAACTGGGTAAATTTCAAAGATATATATATGGGAACTTTCCACTAGAAGACTTTCTATTTTTGGCTATGATCTAAATAACGCCCTGATATATTGGTCTGATTTACAGATAAACCCGGAAAATTACATATTCTTGTACGGAGGAGATGACTTGGACTGGATAAGAAGGTTCACAATGGCGGCCAAAGCAACAGCCAAAGATTCCAACGTGAAGCTGGAGATGGCTTATGTTGGTAAACGTAACCACAGCCACAGGGAACAGATCAGGCGGATCAGTGAAGCCGTCAGGGCTGAAAATCTTAGTCATAGCTGGGCTGAGCCTGCACTTATGTGGTTCTTCTGGGCTAGGCTTGAGAGCATGCTCTACTCCAAAATTCAACTCGGTAAATCCGATGATCACGATGAGGTAGGCTACTACTACTACTGCTGAGCCTAGCTAGGGGGTTGGGAATGGTTTTTAAATGTGTGGTCAAAATTTCAGGTGATGCAAGGAATCAAGAAGATACTGAGCTACGACAAGCTTGGAGGATGGGCACTGCTGAGCAAAGGAGCTGAGATAGTGATGATAACTCACGGTGTCATCGAGAGGACTGTGACCGTCTACGACCGAACCTGGAAAACTCACGTCCCGACCAAAGGCTACACCAAAGCTATGTACGACCACCACCATGACGAGGTTCTCAGGGAAACCGGACATCCATGCGCCCACTTTGATTTCCACATCACTGCTCGCAGCGGTCGGATTCCAGAGAAGATGAACTGCTTCGAGTGCCACCGCCCCATGGAGAAGTACATGAGCTTCGCTTGTTGTCACGATGAGAAGCTCCTTGACCAAGACGAGAACTACAACTTCTAGATAAATTTAATAATAATAAAAAAAAAAACTATACTCTCTTCGTCTTCGCGGTTCTTTTCTTTACTTCCAAATTTGGAAATTCTCTCATTTCCCTTTTTCAATAATTTCAGTGTTTGTATAACAGAACTGGCCTGTCCATGTGTGTGGTTTGTCCTTTGTGGACTATGTTTCGTTAATTTATTCCTAAATAATTCACAATAATAAAGTATTTCACTATTTCTTGACTGAATTTATATACACATTTTTTCAACTTCAAAATAACTTTTTGCTTTCCCCTCTTTTTAATGTTTCTAGATTCCATTTTGTTTATTGGGACCCCACGAACCTTTACATTTCTTTCTTTAGAGTTTCTAATATTTTAACTTTCTTATGTTTATCATCTAATTTATTATTTTTTTGTTTATTGGGTTATTTTTCTTTTGTCATCTGATGGATTAAAATTATAAACGAAAGTTTTACACAAGCCGGCAAGAAAAACATTTTTTCCGGACCCATAAGCCGGCAAGGATTGCAATCTTTCCGGAGCCACAAGCCGGCAAGTATCGCGATCCTTCCGGAGCCAGAAGCAAAACTACTCAGGTTGAAAGACATTGAATACTAAAACTAAAGTCAAATGACAACTTGAAATGAGAGAAATTTGTATGCTGATGATCGCGACCACTAGGTAAAGACGCTCCGAACTCCACTTGCAAATAGAAACAAGTCAAGAATCTTGTTTGTTTTGAGGACTTGATGTAACTTCCTATCCATAGGACCAAAGCATCCATTTGGTGAAATCTCAAAGTACGCACAACATCAATATGGGACTTACATCAGCTTCAACCATATTGTAACACTAATAAAATCAGATGGATCTTCACAAAAGAAACGGTAGAAACGTCCTTGTTGCGAACCAAAACAGCGACTGACCACCCATAATTATTGAGCAAGAGCCAGAGCTTAAGCATATCACAATTTTTTTTAACCAAGACACAAACAAGATGATAAAGGAGATAGGGAAGCTGAGACCATTAGAACTGGGTCGTGTAACTCCAAGAGATTTCGTGTAACCTAAAGACTTGGAATAAAGTCGAAATAATCTTTAAAAATGATATTGTGCACTATTCAGTATTCATTATCCACCCATTCTGGTACCAAAACCAATTAACCAACAGAGTGTAGACAGTAGAGAGAAGTCCAGGCAGAGCACAAAGTGTAAGGCGCCGCCAAAGAGTCAGTCGAAGAGGACAAGCAGCAGCAAGCTCAGGATCTCTTTTGATCATCATCTTGGTCGTTCTAGAAGGAGTGTTGACTGCCATGACAAGACTAGGAAGAGCGTTGACCATTCCCATGAGATTAAGAGTGTTGATAGAGAGTACCCTTGGATTCCGAGTAATATGATTATAATACGTATAGATGATGATTCCATTATATAATGATATTGATTTGTAACTCTTTTTTTGTTTTAATGCGTATTGATTTAATAACATTTTTTTCAACAAATTAGGGCCTTCAATTTTCTCAGCTATTTTTTGGTCTCTTTAGAGAAATCAATTTTTGGTATGTGTTCCAATTATAGGATCTATTTAGTTTTGTTACAAATACAGAAACATTTCTAAAATAAGGCAATTGGATCTCCATTATTCTCTCAAATCCATAGATTTTCCTAATATATCTCACCTTCAGAAAAGCATATAAATATCTCTCATTTTGTCTTTTTATTTTCTTCATCTAAAGCTTTTGCAGTATTAAGAACATAAATAAGATACTGCTTTAGTTTTGGAACACACCTCATTACATTATTAATCAATACAAAAATGGCACGTCAATTTATCGTTTTTGCCCTTTTGGCTTTGGCTGTGGCCACCGCATTTGCTGCCGACGCACCTTCAGCTGCACCCACTGCTTCTCCGACCAAGGCACCCACCACCCAAACCAAGGCTCCCGCCTCCGCACCCAAATCCTCCTCCTCCGCCCCTGCACCCAAAGCATCGTCCCCTGTCGCAGAGGAACCAACCCCCGAAGATGATTACTCAGCAACCAGCCCCAGTGACTCTGCCGAGGGACCCACTGTCTCCTCCCCACCGGCTCCTACCCCCGAAAGCACCTCCGCCGATGGACCATCATCTGACGCACCCATCGCCGAGTCACCCCAAAGCGGCGCCGTAACAAATGTGAAGTTCTCCATCGCCGGCACTGTCGCCGCCGTTGGATTCTTCTTCTTTTCTCTCTAAGTTTTTTTTTTTTTTTAACCGGGAGGACGGAATCATATTTGTTTAATTTAACAATTGTGAGATGAGGCCAAATCTTCTTTAACTACCACTGCATGCAATTATACCTAAAATATTGAATGGAGTTTTAATTACTATATATACATTTTTTTGATTAATTTTGTGTGTTGATCTTTTATTTAAACTTGAAACATAATCTGACTTTTTTTAATTGAGCATTTTGTCTTGTGGCATGATTCTCGGTTAAGAGGTTTCGAATTTAATTTTCGGAATGCCCCCTTCTAATTTTTTTTTTCTTCTTCTAAACTGCACCACACAAACTCAACTTTTTTTTTTGTTTATTTTCTGCACCATACAAACACAGTGACGTAGATAAGAAGCATAGTTCTCTGACTGACACATTGGTTACTTTTATTTCTCTTTTTTTTTGGTAACGCCCTTTTTTTTGTTTATGGCAGTTGAAGCTCAATTCTCATTTTTATAATTAGGTCAATATGTTTAGATTTGAATTATAGCAGATATTATTCGGATGGGAGTAGGGCACATTTTGGCTACTAAACTATTGTGATCTTTGGTGACTTCCTACTACCCATCCCTAATGTTGTACTCTCATGAGTTTCCACTAAGAGACTGTTCCTTTGCATGTTTTGGGAAAAAAAAAACAGAATACCAATTTAGAATTCTTACAAAAGAGAAAAAGAAGAAGAAACAAGTCCCACCTTTTTTGGTTTAGTTGTACGTATATACAAATACAATGCTCATCAGAATTTCAAAAGGCGTCGCAAATCTGACAGAGAAAATCCTCGTGTCTCTCAAACCATGTAATATTCCTGGAGAAAATGAAAAGGCTAAAGATGGGAGATGGCTGCCGTGAAGTTAGGCCTCTTAAAGATGTACAGTACTGTTTTGGGCCCAAGCTTCTAAATAAAGAAATATTTAGGGCCCAGAAGCGTTTGGTTTGGTTTTTCTGTCTCGCTAGCTCGCTTTCAGCCGCCCAAGTAAGCAAGCAAGCAAGCTTTCCGATTGAGAAACTTTCTTGTCAGAAAATGAACCACCACCACCGTATCCGTATCCGTATCCGTATCCAAGGATTGATTGGCACCGGAACCAAGAATGTGGTCCGGAGAACGTTTGCAGCAGGTAAAGCCAAGAAAGGTGGGAAAGGAGGAGGCGTCGATGCTCCTCCTAAAGGATCGTCTCTGACTCTGAGCAAAGAGATCAAATCCACAACCGTTGTCGGTGCCAACATTCTCAAAGATGGATCTGATCCCAAGATCTCTTCCGAGTCCTCTGATTACCCTGATTGGCTCTGGCGTCTTCTCCATAACCGACCAGCGCTTAGTGAGCTCAGGAGGAAGAACGTCGAGACTCTTCCCTATGACTATGATGATCTCAAACGTTTTGTCAAGCTCGACACCCGAGTCCAAATCAAGGCCAAGAACTGTTTTGCTTCTTTCTGTCTTTGATCTTCTTCTATCTATATAATATTGCATCGCTACTATACTCTTCGATATGCTTATTTTGAATGCCAAACTCTTTTTTTTTGTCTTCAAAAGCTAACTTAAAGTGTGCTTCATTATCTCCCTTTTTGCTCGTCCATTACTTGTCCTGTGAGTTGCTCTCTTCATCTTGTTTTCTTTTACAAAACTACTTGTGATTTCTTACCACTGATTGATCGGTACCTGAACCGATCCAATCCAATCCTCTGTCTTTAACCGGTGGGAATGTTTAGTTAAGCTTCCATCTGAACCGTGTTTTTGTGTTAAAACTCTTGTTGATATTTGTAGCTAGTTTCGGTTTTCTTGCTAAGTAGGTCTTCTTCTTCTTCTTCTATATCGCTAAATTTTTGTGTTCCTAAAGTTAAACTACCTGCCGTTTTTTTTGGTACTCTAATGTTTCCAGCTAATTTCAATCGTTTAGAATTCTCGAGGGGAATCCGTTGACCCCAAGAAGAACTGCAGAAATGACAACATAACTATGTGGTCCAAGAGTCTTAGTATTATATATTGTAACTAAAGACAATAATTTAGAATTGTAGAAAAAACTGTCCATTAATTTAAAAACAATTACAGTATGTAACCAATTGGAGTAGTTTGTTTATGGACATGTATCCCAATCAAAGACCAATTCTAAAACGAATAATAAAAGAGTTGAACAAACACTATAAATAAGTTTCCTGGTAATTTCAAACAAACAAAATATCAGGCAGGAACGCAGTTCATTCAAGGCACTTCCAATAGGTCAAAGTCAACTTCTATCTCTCTTTGTATACAAACTTTTGGAACCACATAGAAAGAAGATAATCAAACCCAAATATTGCCTCACAAGTCACAACAATATTCCTAAAGTTTGTGTGTTCGCAATGACCCCAAGTCCATCAAACCGAGATCATATGGAGGTAACTAAGCTCTCTTTATATGATGAAAAAAATATGATTTATTCAGAAAACCTTAATTTTTTTTTTTTTTGGTCTTGAAAGCAGTTTCGTTTATGATGCATGATGTGTTGTAAAATGATAAATCTGGCATTTGCAGGATCATCAATCATTTGATCTGGAAGATTGGCTTCCAATAACAGCATCAAGAAATGCAAATTGGTACTATTCAGCTTTCCACAACGTAACTGCAATGGTTGGTGCTGGAGTTCTTGGCCTTCCCTACGCCATGTCAGAACTTGGATGGTATATCTTCTTCTTACCACACCAACTCTCATCTTTTGTTGTTTTAATAAACTCTGGCGATGCATATATATATATATATAAACTTTAAAAAAATTATCAGGGGACCTGGGGTTGCGGTGCTGATCCTGTCATGGGTGATCACGTTGTACACACTCTGGCAAATGATTGAGATGCACGAGATGTTTGAAGGGCAACGGTTTGATAGGTACCACGAGCTAGGTCAGGCAGCCTTTGGGAGGAAGCTTGGTTTGTACATCATCGTGCCCCTACAGCTTCTTGTTGAAACAAGTGCGTGCATTATCTATATGGTGACCGGAGGTGAATCGTTGAAAAAGGTTCATCAACTTTCTGTGGGAGATAACAAGTGCACAAAGCTGAGAATCCAACACTTCATTTTGATATTTGCATCTTCACAGTTTGTGCTCTCCCTCCTAAAGAACTTCAACTCAATTTCCGGTGTCTCTTTGGTAGCTGCCGTCATGTCTGTAAGGTATGGTATGGCCGAAATTATTTATTGGGAAAAAAAGAAACAATATATAATCAAATATTATTAAGTCATGAATGTTTGGCATATCCATGCACAGCTATTCCACGATTGCTTGGGTAGCTTCACTGGCAAGGGAGGCCCCAGAGAGTATCGAGTACGGTTACAAAGAAAGAACAAACTCGGTGCCGTTAGACTTTTTAGGTGGATTGGGGGAGATGGCTTTTGCGTACGCAGGTCATAACGTAGTTTTAGAAATTCAAGCAACGATCCCATCTACACCAGAGAATCCATCGAAACGACCCATGTGGAAGGGAGCCATCGTAGCCTATGTCTTCGTAGCTTTCTGCTACTTCCCTGTGGCTCTTCTAGGTTTTAAGACCTTTGGGAACAATGTCGAAGAAAACATACTGACATCACTGCGTGATCCCAAGGCACTTATCATTGTGGCCAACATGTTTGTTGTCGTACACCTCCTCGGAAGCTATCAGGTATGTACGTGTAGTTGTATATACACAATTAATTATTAATTAGAAAACCAAACACAGACCAGAAAATTAAACTAATTATGTCTGTCTTTATCTTAAAATAAAAAAAGGTGTACGCAATGCCCGTGTTTGACATGATCGAATCTGTAATGATAAGGAAATGGCACTTCAGGCCAACAAAGGTTCTAAGGTTTAGCATCCGATGGACATTTGTGGGTAAGTTCCACACTAATCATAACATATAAATAATAATTTACGCTTGTGTTTTGTTCAAGATAATAATAAGGACGTTGGTGGTGGTGGTCCTCTAAAAAAAATATATTAAATCATGGTCGCAGCTGCCACGATGGGCATTGCAGTGGCATTACCGTATTTCAGTGCTTTGCTATCATTTTTTGGGGGATTCGTGTTTGCCCCAACCACATACTTTGTAAGTCCCCCCAAAACAAATAAACACTTTGATATTCTTGTTAGATGTGATTCAGAAAACTATCTTTTTTTTTTGTTTATGTTTCAGATACCTTGCATCATATGGTTGATCCTGAAGAAACCAAAGAGATTTAGTCTATCATGGTGTATCAACTGGGTATGCGTTTCATTCTCTTACTCAAATTAATCCCCTGCTTATACAATAGTAGGCGCCCAAGGAAGGAAAGATGTGAGCAAATCATTAAATTTTTCTTGATTAATGTTGTTCTCCAGAGTTGCATAATTCTTGGGGTTGTACTGATGATCGTTGCACCTATTGGAGGACTCGCTAAGCTAATATATCAGATCGAACATAAAAGTCTACCTAACACCAACTGCACCATCACCTAACTTACTAAAAAGGTGAATTAATACAATGTTATCTTCATTTCATTTGCCAATTAATGTGTGATTATGTCTCATTTGGTTGGACTCCACGAATTTCAGTTCTTGTATTGTATAAGATTATGCTCTCTTCGGGTTTGGTTCATCATTCAGTTAAACCAAAATTTAGACTCAAAATTTGTTACCTACCAAACTATATCATACAACACACTTAAAGACACAACAACCCAACGAACTCTCAAATCAATCGATTTCACCCTCCTCCACTTCTTCATTTATGCCAAGATGATCTGGCAAAGCAACCATTGGCTCAATTACTTCTTCATCCTCATCCTCGTGTTTCATATATAACCCCAGCTGTTCTAGAAGATTGCTGCCTCCAAACCCCAAAACACCCAACCAGCTCTGACTGGAGCTGCTGCTTTTAGAAAGGTAATAAGCGAATCAAAATCAGTATCAACAGAAACTTATAACCTCTTCTGCAACAAAATTAGACATCTGCTCACGTTTTCTCCTTGGGGAAGTGCTTGTCTCTCCATGTAAAGGCAACTGCAATTCCACGCTTTGAGGCAGGCCCATGTATCATCAGCTGATGAAAGGAAAAGAGAAAACAAACCAATCAGAATAATTGGTGTCTGATCAAATCTAAGACTTAGTTAAGGAATATATATTAGGGGAGGGTGCGAATCATGGCAACAACAATTATATTTTCATACTGTTCTGGTCATCCAAACTGTGGCAGGGAATCTAAGACTTTTTTCAGAGGTATCAATTATTTGATCCATACTGATATTTACCTTGAGTGAACTCGATATATTCTTGTTGTATTAGGATAATCAGGCACACTCTTCACGCCTGAGTAGTTACATGTGAACCAAAAACCATAGGTTAGAGAAGTACAAGGAATAATATGAGAGCACTAGAGAAAAACAGAAAATAGGAATATGGGAGGCGATACAAATAGAGAATGTTATCAAACTAGGTGTGTAAGTTGCTCTAAACTGAAAGTAAAAAAAGGTCACTGGAATAAGAACACTCCAATTATTTTTATCTTTTAAAGTGGGTGGGGGAGGAAATATGAGTATTCTAGAGTGACTGAGAGGCAGCAACTTCTGACAACAAGAGACTATTAAGATGGTTCTGAGGGTGAAAGTACAAATAAGAAGTGCAACAAATCAAATATCAACTGCAAAAGTTGCATATATAGACGAATGCAAATGAGATGAAGAAAACTCACGACTGGAGTTCCCTCCCCCCCCACTGCCTTATCCTGACAGGAGAGAGGTTGCTAAATGTCAACATCTCCCTGCAAGTAAAGTGGAAGAAAATGAGAATTTAATAATAGAGCAGGAGAAACAAAAAAGAATGCTAAACATCATTGTGTTGCATCAATGAACTCCCTGGCCCTGGCCCTGGCCCATGCATCAAGGAAATTTTGGCTGGATTCAGTCAGGTTATCATATCAAACGGTGGTTAAGCATGAGAAATATAGAAGATGAATTACCTCTCTAACTCCTCACCATTTGAATATTTCTTCTGGCACGCAACTGGAACAAGGCATGATGGCTGAGATCATTAATGTCGTCAATCTCTAACTCATCATCTCCAGATTCCCCTTGCATTCGATCTCTCAGGAAATTTGTGATAATCTCCTCCACCTTTCTTCACTCTCATATCGCCTAAAGAAGATGAGAGACAAAACTAAACCCTAACCATTCAATCCCTCATTATCCTTGTGAGAGTTGCAAGTAACCCTAAATTAAATTAAACACTCCATTATGCAAACAAACACTAACCAACTCGAGGCGAAGCCTCGTCAATCCCAAACGAAACGAAACGAAACGAAACCCCTAGAGTATGATGAATGTACAATAACATCAACTTAAACCCTATAGAGAGAGAGAGAGAGAGAGAGAGAGAGACAGTAAACAAAGAACAAAACAGGTAGAGAGAGAACAAAACCCGCCCAGAGCTTCTCTCTCTCCCTCCCTCCCTAGCCTCAAGCCTCAAAGTGTCCAAGTCCAAACTCCATCCTAGGTTTGCGATCATCTCGACCGTCGAATATACAAGCCCGTTTGCAATTATGGGCTTCTAACGTAAAGTAAAGTTTTCTTTCTGTTTTGGGTCTTAAGATAGCCTAAACCACGGGCCTTTTCTATTTCTAGAGCAGATTGACCAAGGAACACAAAAAACATTGGGCCTTTATTGTTTACCGTAAATTCACTACAAAGATTTGGGTTTTTAAATGTTCAAATTTGGTGGGGATCATAGATTCAAATGGCCCAATAAGGGCCGAACCAGGCCCATAAAAATCAAACGAAATCTCAGAGAGTCAACTTATGGGGAAGTCGCCAAATTCGCCTGCTTCATACTCTTATGTTATGCCCCAAGTTATATTCAACGATCGAAATTGTCAAACCATACAAGAAACCCCGCACTAGCCACAAAAATTAAAAAGAAAAAAACCATCTATCACATGACCAAGTTTCTTTGGTAGAAGAAGAATAGTCAAAAGTCATCTCGGAATGTTCATCGTCTTTTAGTTACGAAATCACCTAAAGCAAATTTTCTTTATTAACAACAAAAAAAAAAAAATGGGAAACAGACTTGTCAACGCAGAAATTAAAAGCCGCGGAAACTTACTGAAGCGTCTATTCTTCTTGCTTATTGAACTCATAATAGCAACAAGTCCTCCATTTCTCTCTCTATATATATATAAAGTATTCCACATTTCTATTGCCAAAAAGTTCCAAGAAAGAAAAAAAGGATAGAAACTCGTATGTATGCTATCTATGAAGAGCAAGAACGTTAACAAACGTGAAGAGTATCATCAAAGAGTGTTTAGTTGCTTTGACAAGACCCAACAAGGGAAGGTATCTGTTTCCACCATCGAAAGATGCGTGGATGCTATTAAGTCCGGGGAAAAGGCCCTACCAGAAGAGACGACCACGACCGATGATAAATCCTTGGAACTCGAAGAATTCGTGAAGCTGGTGGAACAAGGAGATGAGGAAGACAAGGAGAAGGACTTGAAGCAAGCTTTCAACATGATGTTTGAAGAGAGTCTACAAGGCATTACACCTAAAAGTTTGAAGAGGATGCTAAGTTTGTTGGGTGAGTCGCCTAAAAGCCTTGAAGAATGCGAGGTTATGATTTCGCAATTTGATATAAATAGGGATGGAATTATTAGTTTTGATGAGTTTAGGGTGATGATGATGATGCAATAATAACAACTAGAATTCATCTATAATACTACTACTGCCACCGTTCCTTACCAAAGGCTTGTAAGAACTCTCTGAAATCAAGGTATTATTATTATTATTATCTCTCTCTATTATTACTGCGTCTTCGTCGTCGTCGTCTTCATCCACCAATCTCGAAACCCTCTCTACAATCTCAGCCGCGCTCGGCCTTAACTCTGCTTCTTCGGCAGTACAGTCTGTTGCAAGTCTTGCCATTTCATAGGCGGACTCAACTGAATAGCTCTCCCCCAACGTGCTATCCATCACTTCCCTCAGCATTTCCATCTCCCCTGTGATTACCCCTCTCAGTCTCTTCCACTCGGGTTCTTTTTCTTGCGTTCCAAGCAACATCTCTGGGGTTTGTCCAGACATAACCTCCATTACGATGATCCCGTAAGCGAAAACGTCAGTAGCTGAAGAAGCAATGTTGTCATCCTTTGACGACATGCCAAAGTTTCCGACTTTACCTCGAAGATCTTCGTTCAAGAAGATGTTCCTGCTCATGATGTTGCCGTGAACATAGTTAATCCGATGCATAAACTTTAAGGCTATGGCGACATCGTGACAGATCTTGATCCTCTGTTTCCATGCCAGGAAACAGTAACAAGACTCTATGAATTGATTCTTGATGGCCAATTTGTTCTGGATCCAATCCCACAGGGACCCATTCTTTGCATACTCGAATACCAGATAACAACCACCATCGTCGGATTCTCTGAAACATGTCCCAAGAACCCTCATCAGATTGTGAGTGTAGTAGTGTGACTGATCGTTGAGAAGCCCAAAATCGAATCTTTTCATGACACCAGCGCTCACTTGCTTGATAGCCAAGTCTTTGCCTTTGAGAGAAGCGAAATAAACGGAACCTTTGATGTGATTGCTTGAGCTGAAATTCTCAGTGGCTTTCTCCAGCTCCTCGAACGTGTAAATCTCTAGAACGGGCTTTCGGGGAGTAGTGGTGCCATTGCCAACAACAAGTGTGTTGTGGGATTCCAAAATGGAACCGTCCTGTGAACCTTCGAAGGAGATTTTCTTGTCACTGGTGGTTCGGATGCTCAGGCTCAGCTGCCGCGTCTCTGGATCTTTATTGCTTATCCAGCTTTGCAGACGCGTCTCTTTCTTCCACTGCAAGTAACCCAACACCATGAGAGTGATAAGACCTATAACTCCCGCAATCGCGCTGCTCACAGCGATCATCAGCTTCTTTGACGACCGTTTTTTCTTCTTCTGGAGGAGCGCCGTGGCGTTATGTGGTTTATGATCAAGAGGTATGAGAGCCGGGGTGCGTGGAACGACTCCAGAATTGTTGTTTGCAGAGACAATAGCATCCTCTGTTGTCTTGAACTTGTCTGCCAAGCTTGAAACGCTTTCGCCTTCACTCACCGGATATGTAACGAGAAACCTGGCTGCGGTTGAAACGCCTTCTTCTGGACAAGAACATTTGACCGCCAACCGCAACTTAACGTTCTCGTCCAGGCTGTCCTCCGAAACTTGAGGATTCTTGTCTCTTATAGACCTGCACAAAATGAAAATTAAAAAGAACCAAATCTAATTTTAAATTGTAAAAATCTTCTCTCTCAAGTATGGGGCTCACAGGCACGTGGTCAGGCCTTGTAGGGATGCAGCGACAGAGCGAAAGGTGTCGCCTTTGACGCATGTTTTGAAGAGATGAGCCTCGTAGAACCTTCCATTACATCTGCAGTCAATCGGGATAAACTGTAACTGATGCCCCCTTAAGGCAGGATTGGCTCTTAGAATGGCAAATGTGCGGCACTTTTGGAGGTCTGAGTGGCAAACGTAGCTAGAGGAGGATGATTCTTCTGGGTCGCAGCTAAGCAGATCATGTGAAGCTGCGCAGAGAGACCATGTGATGAAGTAGAACATTAGAAGACTTGTCATGCACTCTTTACTAACTGAACCAGCCATGTTCACGTTTAGAATAGCTTCGGCTTTACCGTCTCTGTATATATTGGCGAAAAGAAAAGTGGGACAACTTTTCATTTTTAATTCATTGATTTGTTGCAAGGAATTATTTGATGAATTATTTTTTTTTTGTACACATGACTTCCACTTGGATATATACATACATATACTAGTAGTAAATTATTACGAAGGTTTAAAGTACCCGTAAAGCCATTCTATTGGTTTTTGATATTTTATTGGAAAGCACAAAACGAGCCTCTGAGTTTTGTGACTTTTGTCGACAGCAGGGGTGGCTATGAATCCCAAGTAAAGTCTATGTAATTAATTTATTAATTAGAAAGGACATCTTCTTGTGCTTGGAACCTTATTCTTCGTAAACTCAACAACATTCACAAAATGTGCGAAGTCCAAGCTAAATGAATCTCAATGGTACACTCTCGCTTTGTCCAAGGAAGATTATATATATGTATATTGTTTAGACATGCGATTGTTTAAGAACAAGGTTTAGGCCGTGTTCGGTCCCACTGTTTTCAATTTTGCTGGAGGTATCATCATCCTAGAGTCATGTTCCATGTTTCTTTTACCAGAAAAAAAATAAAGTTTTGGGTCAATAGCATGTGCACTAGTTTATAGAGTTCGGATATCTAAGATTTTGAGAATTGATTCATACCTAAAATTTATAATCTACTCACTGTATGTAAGCTTGCAAAATAATAACCACAGAAACCACAGGCTGAAACCTGATAAGTATTTCACCCAAGCACACACTTGCCCCATTGTAGTTCACACTAGTTTGGACTTTTGGCGTAGCGACAATAGACTTTAGTATATTGTCTTGCGCCAATATCATTAGGATAATGAGAAAACTTTCTAAAATGCCATAAGTACATATCTAGTTTCAAAAAGATTTCAAGCCAACTCATACAAAAATACTGTTAAATACATAAAAGATATACTAAAATTTTAAGATCCAATGGTTTGGTCGAGTAAAATCCAAAACGTAGTTTGGTGGGGAATAGTGATGTGGAAATTGATAGCAGGGGAGGTAACAAAAACAGGAAGACACAAAAACATTATCAAGAAATTGAAAAGACATGCAAAACAAAGCGACGACAAAAGCATCTAGGAGCAAAAAGGCTAAGCACTCTTAGGTTTATTTTGCAATAAATCCCTAAGTTGACCTTAAAAAATAAAAAAGATGAATCCAAAAAAAAAACAGGTGACTACAAAATTAAGAGTAGTGTGCATTTTTTTTATCAACGTAAGATTTTTACCTTTTTTATTCAGAAAATAGTTAATACTACAAATAGCAAAACGATCGAATACATTGCATACTACCCATAAACTCATCATCCAATTCCTATACTATGGAGTGAAGAAATAGAATCCTAAAAACAGTTTATCATGATGTACTAGTCCCTGTAAATACATACATACTATAGTCTTGTGCTGAGAGAATTATAACCACTCCAGTTCTTGAAACCAATATCTCTACTATAATAAACGATTCACGATATAACATTTTAAATACTGTGCCGTCTACGCACCACCACCAACACGTGTAGCTTCCATAGCTCCATATATATTCCAATTATCTAACAAAGACAGAATCATCAAACAAGTACTTACTACTTTATTATTAGCTAACGGACTCGAAATGTTTATCTTAGAATTATTGCCTTGTTATTGCGTAAATGAATATTTAGAATGGCTCAAGTGGTGGATTGGGCTTTTTCAACGGTGGCCCACATTGGGAAAATAGCTCAGAACACTGAATCTCTCAGTACACAACAATATATAAGATCTATTTCAAGAAAACATCTAGATTTAAACATTGAGAATCGGATACTCGTTATCATGCATGTTTAAGAAAACTATAATAGGAGTAGTACACAATATCTAAGAGTTTAAGCTGTTTTTACGTTAAGTATCAAGTTTAGAACACCTAAAATTAATTAGAGGGTTCATGCATGGATCCACTTAAACTCTGTGATAGAAAATTCTCTTTTTCTATCGTAGAGATTTCTAATTAACAAAAGATAAATTTAGTTTTTTTCTAAATTGAAAACACAAAGATATTTGAACTGTTTTTCGAAAATAACTAGATGTCTTTTATAAAAAAATTGAAGACTGACTCTAAAATCCTAGATTCCTTTATCAAGAAATCAGGAATTTAAATTGGTGACATTAAGAACTTGAAAATATTATGCTATAATTGGATATTACATCCTAAAATTATGTTTTTAAAAAAATATATTTCCAAAAGAAATTGATAAGTTAGAGTAAAAGATCTCTAAATATATGCCTGACAGCATACAGTCAACCAATTATACACGTTTTATTAATAACACTTTGACCAAAAAAAGATAGTTTACACTATATTAGTATATAAATGTTTGGAGAATAGGGGTCAAACGGTTACAAAACCTAAATGTATAATTTTGTGGCCTATTATTATTATTACTGACCAAGAGTAAGAGAGAAGAATGCAATCGTGTAATGGAAAAACTTCTAAACTTTTGAGTTTTGTTTTGATTATAGTATTTGTTAACCATGTGTTTTGCGACGGAAATGGAACCAGCTCCAATTTGAATGTCACAGTTAGCATATCTCCGCATCCATTACCTGTAGAGACAAGCTCCATGATTCCTTCTCCATTACCTGTAGAGACAAGCTTCAAGTTTCCTTCTGCGTTGCCTGTTATCCCTCCGGGTGGTGGGAAAAACTTTGGGAAAGGAAAGATAGATCTTGGAGGTCTTGAGGTGATCCAAGTCTCCATCTCAGAGTCAACGTCACAGAGGGTATGGAGAGCATTCGAGGGAGGGCCCGACAACATGGGAGTCAGCATCTTTGAACCCATCAATCTTCCTACTGGTTTCTTCACACTTGGTTTCTATGCACAACCCAACAACCGTATGCTTTTCGGTTGGGTTCTTGTTGCAAAAGACATATCCGGGAATAGCTTGAGACCACCCGTTGACTACATGGAACTCGGTGACACTACCTCCATCGTCGTCAAGCAAGATGGGCCAGCATATTTTTGGCAGCCTTTATGTCCCAACGGGTATGGAGCGGTTGGCGTATTAGTCACTACTTCTCCGGTGAAGCCCTCTTTAAGACAAGAATCAATAAGCTGTGTCAGATCGGATCATACGGAACAGATGAGCGAAGCCGATGCTGCATGGGTATGGGGGATAGGAGGGATTACTGTTTCTAGTTTGAGACCTGCAAACAGAGGAACAGAGGCAGCTGGTGTGTACACAGGGACATTCAGCTTTCAGCAACCAAATTTTCCTCGTCCGTCTTTGTCCTGCCTAAAAAATACAAAATTTGACTTGTCTAGCATGCCAAGCCAAGATCAGACCAGAGATTTGTTTCGAGCCTATTCTCCTTTGATTTATTTTCATCCGAACGAAGAGTTCCTTCCTTCCTCTGTCGATTGGGTTTTCTCCAACGGTGCCTTGTTATACCAGAAAGGTAACGAATCTAACCCTATCCCGGTTCAACCCAACGGTTCAAACCTTCCGCAAGGTGGCTCGGACGATGGCTTATACTGGTTGGATTATCCAGCCGATAAGAGTGCAAGGGATAGGGCTAAGAGAGGAGACTTAGGGAATACAAAGGTGTATCTACACATCAAACCAATGTATGGAGGCACTTTCACTGACATTGTCGTCTGGATATTCTTTCCTTTCAACGGCAATGCCCACCTCAAGATTTTATTCCTCAAGAGCCTCTCCCTAGGGAATGTCGGTGAACATGTTGGAGATTGGGAACACATTACCTTGCGGATCAGCAACTTCAACGGCGAATTGTGGCGAGTCTACTTCTCTGAGCACAGTGGAGGAAGTCTAGTGGAGGCATGCGATCTAGAGTTCCAAGGTGGAAACAAGCCTGTGGCTTACTCGTCTCTTCACGGACACGCAATGTTCTCAAGACCCGGGCTGGTGTTGCAAGGCCAAGACGGAAACGGCATAAGGAACGACATGGGGAGAAGTGACAAGTTCTTTGATACTGGTTCTGGTTATGAGGTGATCGCTGGACAAGGAATCTTGGAGCCACCGTGGCTAAACTATTTTAGGAAATGGGGACCAACCGTCCAACATGACCTTCAAAAGACCGTTGACGGTATTGCCAAGACATTGCCCGGATTTTTGCGTAAAAAATTCCGTAAGCTCACTGACAAAATACCTCATGAAGTCCTTGAAGAACAGGGTCCCACTGGACCCAAAGTCAAACAGTCTTGGAACGCTGATGAATAATAGTATTCATTCACTCATTCCTGTCTCTGATCCACATACTAATCAATTTAAAATAAATAAGCAAACTACGTTGCTATTTGATTTTGATTTTTCCTTCTGTCGATTTGTTTTCATATGGGTCAGTTCAGTTAGCTGGGATAAAGAAAGAAAGAAAGATATTTAGTGAAAGTTTACGTAAATGTGTTTAAGAACTAACATGTTAAATTTCATTATTCTTTCTGAAAAATCATTGTTTTAGAGAAAAACAATTGTTTCAAAACATATTTATTTATTTCTATATTTCCTATGCACTTTTATTATTATATAATAATGGTAAATTGTAAATTTCAATAAAAATGTGTTTATCAAACTTTTATTAGCTTAAGTTTTTGAAAATAGTTAATATATAATGATTATAATCAGAATTTATTATAATTATTTTAATATATAAAAACACCAAAATATACATCTTGTTAAACACAGGGTGAATATTAATTTAAAATTAAAAAAAAAAGTTTTCGAACTGATTGCAGTTGCATAATTAAAATGCGTTTTGTTGTATGCAAAGAGAAACCTAATTGCATTCATGTCGGGATTAGGCCCAATTAATATTCAAGAGGCATTATTGTGTGTGTCTGTTTGAGTAAGAAACAAAGCTGGTAAACCAGTTCACATCGCTGAAAATCAAGCTTAGTTTTAGTTCTTCTAGCACAAAATATTAATTGTTAGTGTTTTTACATTTACAAAGTATATAAAATATATAAGGATTACGAAACTGTATAAATTCATAATAATTGATATGAAAGCAAGTTTAAAAAAAAAAGTGTGGAATATGGTCACTTCTTACAAGGTGCATATCTTAATCTAGTGTATTATTAATTGAGATGTAAAAATACTACAGTTTTTAATATACGTATGACTTCATTACAAAAATAAAGATGTAAATAAGTGCTTAACTGCTTCTCAACATAAATTTAGTTTTCAGACAATAATATTATAATAGTTTTTACTGATGTTTATTGAAAATATGGAAAACTAAAATGTGGGCTGGTTCACCCAAAAGAAGAAAGGAGAAAATACGATCATGGAAACGTTTTACTTACATTCAATAAAACCATAGTGATTATTGACTTTATTCGGATGACCGAAAATGCAAATCTGGTTCTCTTCATTGAGATCCATCTCTCCGGTGAACGCGGACTTGCATCCCACCAGCCATGTGAGCCGTGAGCATTGGCACAAAAACCGGTTTGTCCATACCGATTGGTACAATCTGAAAACGGTTAAGCATGGAAGACACAACGTACTTCATCTGCATGTAGGCCATCTCTTCCCCGAGACAAACCCTCGGACCGGCTTGAAAAACCGGAAACTTGAAAGGGTTGACTTTCTTCAAAACTCTGGTATTATGATCATAAGACTCAAACCATCGGTTTGGTTTAAACTCATCCCAATCTTTCCCCCAAAGCTCCTCCATTCTCCCCATCCCATATGGAAAATACGTAACCCGGTCTCCGGCACGCACAGCCGTACCGTCTGGTAAACGGTCATCGGTTAAGGCGTGTTTGGAATCCCAAGGCACCGGAGGATACAATCGCATCACTTCACACAAGCAAGCTTTCAAGAGACTCAGTTTCTTGAGTGATTGGTAATCGAAGCCCCCACCGGTTATATCCATAACCGATCTGATTTCATTAACTAGCTCACACTCGGTTGTCTTGTGACAGGAGATTAACGAAAACAAGCGTGTGGTAACCGCGGAGGTCGTGTCCCTCCCAGCCATTACAAGACTAATTACCATATCTCTCACAGCCTCGTCACTTTCTCCAGCGACGATCAATCGCGACAGAAAATCATCGCTCTTGGTAGTGGTAGTGATCATCATCTTCTTTTCTCGAATGATCTCATTGACGCAGCTATGAACTTTTTGGACAGCGTTTCTGAGGTCTTTCTCAGATCCAAACCCGACCAGTCTCTTAAGCTTCCACACGAAAGACAGCGGTGCAGAACCACGTCCAGCGCTAACCGCAGCCGCAGTCTGAAACGCTCGATCGAACTCAGAAACGGGTGAGGACGGGTTTAAACTGGAACGATGGATCCCGAGGAAAACAATGCAGACAATATTGAAAGAGAATCTCCGGAGAAGCTCTTGGAGATCCAAGGGTTGAAAATCTTGGGCAGCAGCGTCCAAGAAGGACAGAAGCTCCTCCTCTACCTCCTTCCTCAAAACGTCAACGTACTCTGATCTCAGCGACTTTGGCGTGAAATCATGAGTAGCGAGTCTCCGCTGCTTTAACCACAGCTTTCCGTCAACGTTAAATATACCGTCGCCCAGAAAGTCTCCGAGAATCTCCGTGAAGGGTTTGCCTTTCGGGTAGTTATCAAAGTTTGTCTTGAGGATATACTCGACGTTCGATGGGTTGGCTGTCACCACCGTTCTCCTCGCAGCCAACCGGTTTATTATCACTGTCCCACTTGCGGATTCGGTTAAGAGCTCGGTATACCAATCCAGCAACCGGTTCCGGTTTGTATAGAAGGAAATTAAGCATCCGATAACCGGGTATGTTTTCGGCGCTGGTATAGAGTTACGTAGGCAAACAGATCTTCCAGTATTGAGCATCAAAACCACGAGGAAGAGAAAAGGAAGAAGAACAAGAGTTGAAGCTTCCATTGTTGATGATGATCAGCTTCAAAACTTCTTTTTTTAGGGAAAAAAATGGAGAATACGACAATCAGGAAAGGGTCAAGAGACCATTTCTTCTTATTTTTTTAAGCAACAAATATTTAGTCTATACAGATTTGACGCACGAGCCTGAATTAATCGGATCCCAGTCCCCTGCATTATTATGATGCTTTGTTTATTGGTAATACTTTTGTTAATGATTTGTAGTTGCTTTCCATTAATATAAGTATAACCTATAGTGGAGTTCCATTCATTTTTACCCCGACATCATCTTATTATTTAGGGATGACTGCCTATTCCCCTCTGCAGACCACTAAACCCTATCTATTCCCACCCAAACTTCTAAGCTCATTATAAACCCCCCTGTATATATGAATTCTCTTGGTATTGCTCCCTAATCTTTTTAGTTCTACCTAGACCCCCCCTCTCTAATAGAATTTCAAAATCAAAATTAAAGATGGATAAATTGCGTTTTGTGATTTGCGTTTGCCCATAAACAAATCCCGACCCGATCCGAGACGTTAACATCCGAACCGACTCCAAAAAAAATCAATTTGGGTTTAAATTATAATTAGCGATTGGATTCTCTTTCTCAAGGTTCAGAGACGTCGAAGAACACACAGAAACGAAGAATAGAGAGAGAGTGATACGAGAGAGAGAGGACGTGACAAAGAACAGAGATAAAGAGAAAGAGTGAGGAAGAACAGAGAGAGAGTGACGCATAACAGAGACAGGGATGCGATGTAGAGAGGCGAGAAAGGTCCATGTGGGGTTCCATGGAGGAGTTGCTCCAGCTTCCTCCAGAGACAGAGGCAGAGAGAGGCAATGGAGAGAGGCGAGAGAGCTCCATGCCGGGTTCCATGGAGGAGGAGCTTCAACTTCCTTTTGTAAGCAAAATCTTATTTCTTATGTATCAGAGGCTTATGTGTTTTTGACCATGTAAGCAGTCTTTTATTCCTATGAAAGACATTAGGTATTTCTGGCTTTTGTGTGTTTAGACTTATGCAATGTACTAGAGGCTTTTGCAATTTAATTTTTGTGGTCCAAGACATAACAGACCAAACTAATACTCATGTTCAACACTCAAAACCAAACCAAACCACACATCGCAAATACAAATGAGTCTTACATAAGTCTAAAACTAATACTCAACAAAACACAAAAGTACAAGTCGACTGAAACAAAAATTTCACAGACTTGACTGAAACACAACTACTGATTCTTCAATATCAAAAAAAATATCAAACAGAAAGAAAACAAATGAAAAAAAAAATTGAAGTAAACAAATGCTCATACAAGCTAATACCTAGCAACAAGAAATAGTTGAACCTCCTCTGTACTGCCAGACATAAAATTATCTCGAGGTTGAAGCTCATCCATACTACCAGCCTTGGTATCAACTAATTGGTCTTTCTCACTCTGTTTTCGTTTCTGCATCTCTATCTCTCTGTCTTTCTGAGACTCTGTCATCTCACTTTTCTCTCTGTGTTGAATACTCAAAACTCTCTGTCTCTGTGTTCTTCAGCTTCAGAAGTTCTCGTCGTTATTTTTCTGTGTCAAGCCATGTTTCTGTCGCGAAGAAGAACCGAAGAAGATAAAAGAAACCTATTTGTTGGGTCGGATTTTTTAATTCCGGGTCGAGGTTTTTTTAAATGGGCAATCGCAATCTACAAAACGCTATTTTAACTCTTTAATCATGATCTGAGAATTCAATTAGAGAGAGATATCTGAGCAGACCTTAAAAGATTGGGGGGAGATATGAAGAGAATTCATATGTTCTGGTGGATTTATCAAGAGTAAAGAAGTTTGGGTGGGAATAAATAGGGTGGGTAAGTCTACAGGGGGGAATAGGCAGTCAACCCTATTATTTAATAGTCCTCTTGCTTATTCAATCTTCTACCCAACTAAAATTATTTTAGTTTAATCCAATGATAATGTGGTTTAGGTTTGTGTAAATACTCGATTTTTTTACCTTGTGTTGCAAATTGACGCCAGAATTGCGGTTATACAAGCATGGATCGAATAAGACGAGGCGCACACGAAGATTAGGAGGAAAGTGGACTGCGAAGCAATCAAGGAGCATGCACTATTGATAAATGTGCTCAACCATACGATATTGCAAGCACATTTGTTATAAAAATAATAATGCATCAAAATCGGTAAACAGTGGTTGGATATTAAAATAACGCACCAAACTAGGACGAAAAGCTAAAAGAATAATCACAGGTGGATACATTCTTTTTTAAAGAGTCTTGTGTTTTGAAACCGAGAAGAGGTCAAAGAAGAGGACATTGATCCACAAGTTGAGTGGGTTCAGGACACGGTGCAACGGCGTTGAGCACCCCTCTTAGGTTCCACACTGACTCCACGTTTTCCGGCAACTGCCCATTCCCACAACTGTTCAACAAGATAATGTCAATAATCCACTTATCTGAGAATAATGATGAGAGGCTTTACCTGCATTGCCGATGACCTCGGTACTATGGGAGACATCAAAGCCAATGAATACTAGAAAGAGAGGGTAAAATATTCTTTACCTCTGAACAGGGAAAATCTTTTTTGGTATGACACTTTTGCTGAGATAGACATGGCATTCTTTTTTGTTGATGATGAGACTAGTTTTGCTGCTGAGGAGGCAAAAGAGAAAGATATCAAACCTCTCCAAGGATTTGTGGCTTGGCTAAGAGGGTTCACTGCATTTCAACACATACAAGAAGTGAGAAAAAGGCCTAAAATAATACAAAGATAGAAGACATGTAGAGTAGCAGCAGTAACATTGTTGTACTTTGGCAAAAAAAAACAGAAACAAAAAGTGGAGAGAAAGAGAAGAGGACCTTTTCGACCATGATTTCGCTTGTAGAAAAGATGGATACTGGAAGTGACATAAGATGACACTAAGGCAGAGCGAGGCATTGAAGGGCTCCTCCTGTCAATCACCCCCCAAATTGAATTGAATTGAATGAATAAAATAGCAGATCAGATCAGTAACAAAGCAAAGAAGAGCTTCCCTTTTGCGTTGACTTTGAGACATGGGTCACCAGATGGTTCCTGCTAGTATTTCGACGGTCTGCGAATCCCATGTCCATCTTCTTCTTTTTTTGCAGATAACCACCACCAAGACAGCTGCTTCCTTTGCTTTGCTTTGCTTTGTGGTCAGAGTAAGGAGGGCCTTTGTTACTTTGTCAAATAATAGTCTCAGCCCAAATATCCCAAACGGCCCAATTTTCATTGGGCAAGTCTTTTTTTTTTAACAAGTGAAAATTATTTATTGGTTAGATTGTAAACAAACTACATATCGCTATAATATTATTTGAAAAGTCAGTTTCCTATGTGTCGCGCTCACGTTAATTCTCACGATGGTTAATTATAGTGATACCCTTAATGAATAAAAATTATTACAGTTAAATATTTTTATTAATTTTTTATTTAGTTTCCTTTTAATATTTTTCCAAAATAAAATATATAATAAAAAGGAAACATTTATAAAGTTTAAAAGCAAATTTAAAAACGAAAATATATGTCTATATGATATAATTTCATTAAAAAGGAAAGTTCACAAAATAGTAAATTTTCATTTTAAAAATAACATAAAATATATTTTGAAGTAATAAAGTACTTTATTTATATCTATATTTTCTTAGATGAAAATTATGTATTTTTACATAATGTGATTTCATAAAAGAAAATTTCACACAGATAATCTGGATCATTGATAAATATGTGAAAATACATGCACATTAAACGATAAATAAAGATAATTTGATATGAATTAACTATAGTAAAGATAATTATATTTCATTTTGAATTTGAAAGAATATATGAAACTTAATATACTCACAACATGATTAACTCGACTAATCCAACATATATCTGATAGCATAGATTAAACTACAATAAGAATATATAATTTTATGGTAATAATTAATTTTATAAATATAAATTATAGGATGATTCAAGATATATTAATAAATAAAAATAAAATATTAATCAACTGTTACAATTAAGTTCTTTTGTAAATTTTATGTATGTAGACTTGAGACTTCATAATATCATCATTATATTAATTTATTTAATTTGGAATACGACATTTTAGTTTATCTTTTATTTCATTCCAAGCATAATATATCTTAAGCTATAAATAATCATCTTAACATATATTTACATATATAATATATAAGACAACCAATCAAACAACCTAAATGAAAATAAGAAAATTAATCAATATTTTAATATATTTAAAATAAAATATTATAATTGAATTCGAAATAAATGCAAACCAATATATCCAAATAATAATTAAATCGAGTGGAAAAACAATAAAATTGACAATATATAACATATCTAAAATTGTATGTCTAATTAAGGTAATATAATATTATTAATATAAATTACGCATACAATCATAAATTAATATAAAATTAAAAATAAATAATAGTTAATTATTATAGTATATTTACTTTATAAATATTTATATCCGTGCATGAGCACGGGAAAATCACCTAGTAAATACATATACAGCAATAATAATGAGAAACAAAAAATAAACAACTAAAATAATGAGAGAGTTTTGTGTGAGCTTGAAATCTCGCACTTTGAATATCAGATCTCTTTGTTGTATTACATCGCTTCTGATGCAGAGAGATATTTGGATATATTCAAAATATCTTAATTATCTAGTTTATTATTTGTTTTGATATTTATTTTAAATAGTTATAATTATCTTAAAGATTTTAATAGTTATTAGGTTATTTGGTTTTCATATAAATAGACATCTTATGTCTAGAGTGGTAGGAGATTATTGATATTCATATTTTAATAAAGAGAGGTTTGAAACCTTTTATTTCCTCGGCTAGAACTCGAAAATTCTCAACGAATCAAGAAGATTTTGATCCTAAGTATTTTCCGACTAAATATGATTTATTGTGTTATCGTAGTTTCCGCTACATCAGTTCTATTCCAATTTAGATCGATCTCTTAGGTTTAAAATTCAATGTATTGATTGAACCATAAAAAATAAAAATCTAAATGATCAATTTTCGACGATTACAACAATATACCTATACAACGAAGATAATTTATATTGTTGATTCTTGAATAATGCATTCCATGATTTTACACCAACATCGATCCCATGAGGGGGAATTTGTACAGCCTAACTTGTAGACCTTTTATAATTATAGGAGAAATAAACAAACCCACACAAACTAGATGTGGATGTGAATTTGAATGGCGATGACCAAAATCGTGATAATAGCGAAAAAAAGGATGGCATGAACCAATATGGATATGCCACTCGTGGTCATGTTGCCGCACTCCAACACCCTTCTTCTCGCTGGCAACTGAAAGAGAAGTCCCGGAGATAACACTACGAACAGCACCACCGCTACCGCCACCGGACCCCAGTCAGCTCCTCCCATTTCTACCGATCCCAAGTCGTTGGAGCTCCAAACTAATCGATCGTTTTATCAGCTATCAAAGAAGTAATTAACTAGAGCCAAAATTTATTGTATAACATATACACACTGCATGCACTTGGTATATATATATATATATCTGTAAACGTATGCGGATAGGTGTACGTTGCTCAAATTCAGTAATATTTGTGATTATCTAAAGATGACAGAAAAGTGCAGAAGGCTTGATTGGTATCTTCCTTTCTTCTTGTCTGCGGTTTCTTGATTGCTATAATATATGTTTCTTTATGTAAAGTTAAAAGTGTTGAAATATACTTGATTGCATATATTGGGTTGGTTTCGATTCTTTTGCTTTCCTACTGCATCTTATCCTCATTTCATAAGAACTACTTGATTTGATTGGTATAACCGCGTTTAGTGCATGATTAAAAATATCAGCGTTAATGTGGTTCTGGATCTATTCTAGTAATTGCATATACTTTTTTTTTTTTTTTGCTAAAATTTGGGTAATTGCATATACTTTCCGACTTATTAGAGAGTTCACGCGCGTTCTCAAATTCCCTTTTTATAAATTTTACGATTTCGTACGTCATATAGAGTTGCTTTACGCCAAATACATAGATCAGCAACAATGATTTGTTATATATGTTAAAAAAATAAGATTAGTTCAACATACACAGTATTTGTTATATTTGGGCTTGTGGACTAATCCGAGAAAGGATGCATGAAATGCCTCAAGACGACAATCATTTGTTTTAGGTTTGAATTTTTGGTTGTAAGGGACGACGGTTGCAATGATGTACGAAAAGAGCTAAAGCAACATCAAACTTTCGGGTATATTAACAAAAAAAAAAGCTTAAACTCGTGGCTAAATACATCCGCACCACAAAGAAATTAAACCCCTAGTGATTAAAGCCTTCGCTAAAAAAATGGTTTTGAATAAAAAAATGGCCAAGCCAGAATCGCAAAAGGTGTTGTCTTCTTGCGAGACACGATTCCCCTCAAGCGGAATCATATGCTTAGGTTTCAAAACAAGCAATACCATTCAGATATATTTAGTTTATTTTAATACGGTTAATAGATATAGTTTTGAAATTCCAGTCAGAGAATAGTTCTTTCCTTCGTCCACCAAACTACCCCTCCTTGCACTTATACTTATGCTCAAGCCACGTCAATAAATTGTTACACCAAAAAAAAATTGTTACACCAAGATTCATTAATTCACACATGCATTATATTATTATATAAACACATAAGTAAAACAGAGAGAGAGAGAGAGAGAGAGAGAGAGAGAGAGAGAGAGAGAGAGAGAGAGAGAGAGAGAGAGAGAGAGAGAGAGAGAGAGAGAGAGAGAGAGAGAGAGAGAGAGAGAGAGAGAGAGAGAGAGAGAGAGAGAGAGAGAGAGAGAGAGAATTAAGGAGAGACGTAGGAAAACAAAGAGATCGAAATGGGGTTGGACTGGGGACCGGTGTTGATGTCGGTGGTTTTTTTCATACTGTTGAGCCCTGGAGTTCTGTTTCAGTTGCCTGGAAAGAGCAAAGCGGTTGAGTTCGGTGGGTCTCAAACAAGCGGTCCTTCCATTGTCATCCACACTCTCCTCTTCTTCGCTTTCATCACCATCTCCCTCATCGCCCTTAACATCCACATCTACGCGGCCTAATTAATTAAACCAGCTTCATTTCATACAGTCCCTTCAATTTCTGAATCTATGCGTCTTCTAGATTTCTGATTCCCTTGTGGAAATTTTATTGATTAATGATTTTTCATGTATTCATCCTTTACCATGAATTCGTCCGTAAAGTTAACTTTATAAACTCCATGTATTACCTACATTTTATTTCTTTTTTTTTTGTAAAAAGGCTTTCAAATTTAAATAAAACATAAGCGTTTACTAAGATAAGACTAAGCAGCCTTGTGGTAAGTGGATCAACAACTGAATTTTTTTAGGGGAGTGAGTTGTGTGCCTTGTAGGTGGTGTACCTTAGCAATCCATAGAGATTTCACTAGAAAAATAAGTAGCGGAGGATCAATTTGAGCATCTGAACTTGCAAGTTTGGGTTCATTTGTGTGTCTTAAACGACATGAGAAATTTCAAAAGAAGGTGGCTCAAAAGCTGGAGTAGAAGTCGTCAAAGTGTCTATAGCTGTTGGTTCTTTTGAGGGGAAGCTTTGGTTGAGGGATATTTTTCTATGAGCTTTAGTTTGGTATTACCTAAATTTGCATGGGCAGATGGGCTGATACAATTACATCAGAGGGAAAATATAATAAGTGCGTTATACAAGCTCTTAGCTCTAGGGTCAATGAATGATATATGAGTCAGAACATGGTTAGCTGCTGAATCAAAGACCATGTTCTCGATTCATGATAAAGTATGTTATAGAAAGTTGGAAAGATGAGGTTACATAAGATGATAAGATTAAACCATGCAGTTCAAGAAGAGCTTTGTTCGCTGAACCTTGAAGTGTATTAATGAGTCAGCAAATACAATCTTTTTTTTTTTTTCGAACCCAGCAAATACAATCAAATTAGTGGTTTGACCAACTCCTTTTATTATTGATTTTTATTCAGCAAATAAAAGGCTACCCTATGTAATGCTTCTTCTGCTCTTTCTGAGAGAGTTTTCTTAATTAATATAAGTTTGTGTTAAAAATATAAAAAATTCAGCAAATAACAAGTGACGTGTTCTGCTTTTGCTTTCCCCCCATAAGAGCAGCTCCAATGGAGGATGAAGAGAAATCCTTAGCTCAGGTTCGCTTTATGCCATAGTTTCTCCGATTAGGTTCCATGAATCTGTTTCCTTCTCTATCAATCTCACCTTGATTCTCCTTTTATGCTCTCCGTAGATTCCTTTCAGAACAATATGTACTCATCGATTTCGAAATTCAAAATCTGTTTTTTCTCCTAAGGACTCAAAATTAGAAAACACCATTGGACTCTCTATTTTGATCATAGTCCTTAACTATTTAAAAAAAAAACAAAAAAACTAGTTTAATAATCATAAGACCATGATTATCGGTGTTTCTTAATGAGTCCTTACGATAATTGTGAATTAAAAGAAAATAAAAAATGCTGATAAAGTTAAGGACGTTCCTTAATTAAGGAACAAAACAAAGCGTCCTTATGGGACAGGTGTAGGTGAAGTATCATCTCTATCTCTCTACCAATCTGTTGGATTCGATCATACCACGAGAACGTCATTGACCATTACGATAACCCCCGCAACGTCAGGTCTTTCGACAAGAACGATCCCAGTATCGGTACAGGACTCGTCGGAGGTCCCGCGTGCGGTGATGTGATGTAGCTGCAGATCAAGGTCGATGAGAAGACCGTTCAGATCGTTGATGCTGGCTTCTAGACCTTTGGTTGTGGCTCCGCTATCGCTCTTCATCTGTCGGTATGCTTTTAATTAGGGGTTTTTGATTAGTTGTTCTGAAATTGATGAGTTAGGTTTCTAAATTGATTGGTTCCTGATGAATTAGGTTTCTAAATTAATTGTTATTGGTTGATGGATTAGGTTTCGAATTGATTGTGTTTTTGATGGATTAGGTTTCGAACTATCAATTTCAGAACAATCTCAGGAACTTACCTCTTTCAAGTTATACTTTGATCATCATTTTTTACAAAAAGCAATCGAAGAAAAACTCTTCCTTTGTTATCTCGTAGAAAGCGAAGCTCAGTAAGGTGAAACTCTTCCTTTGTGATTATGCAGAGGATTTGGATAGCAGAAGAAGTACATCGGGTTATGCATTGTTCTTAAGTAATGCAGTCATCTCTTGGTCTTCAAAGAAACAGCCGGTGGTCACACTATCGACGATAGAAGCTGAGTTTGTAGCAGCAGCAGCATGCGCCTGTCAAGTGATTTGAATGAGAAGAATACTTGAAGAAATTGGTTTGATGCAGACAGGAGGCACTATCATTTACTGTGATAATATGTCTATTATCAAGCTGTCAAAGAATTCAGTATTACACAAGAGAAGGAAGCACATCGATGTGAGGTACAATTTCCTTCGAGATCTCACAAATGATGGAGTTGTGGAGCTGGTTCATTGCAAGGCACAGTTACAGGTTGCAGACATCATGACAAAAACCTTTGAAGTTGGAGGCGTATGAGAAGTTACGGGACATGTTTGGAGTTTGCAAGATAAACTAAAACATAACTGTTTAGTTTAGGAGAGGATTTGTTAGGAATAATTGGTCAAGAGATAGTTGATCTTATCGCTATTCTTTAGGGATTCGTTGAAGTTGTTTCATGTTTTGAATAAGTCTATCTTGTTCCAATTTCTTAGGAGTTAGCTTTGCTTCCGTCGTTTGTAAGTGGCTATATAAAGAGCCATGCTCTATTTTTCAATGAATAGGCTTTTGAGTTCCATTTGATCTCGTCTCTCTTAAATTACACTGATTGAGATGGTTGAGTCTTGACTAATAAGAAACTTATACAGTCCTACCAATAATCTCTATTTTTATGATTGGCCTTAACAAAATTTCTTTAGTACAAAGTAATAATAAAATATTTAAGGACTCAAATTTTGGGACAACCAGTAATGATGATCTAAGAACTCCAATGGTGGTAACACCATTGGAGATGCTCTAACTCACGTACACAAATATGATTGCTTCATATTTCGTAGGAACAAAAGTTTCAATTTTCCTTATTTAAATCAGTAAAAGATAGTATCGGGTTTAAGCTTGTGTCGCTAGTGTCTTTTTCTTTTTTTGGTTTTGAGTGGGTTTTGACGTGTTCTGACACAGATTTATAGGTCAAATCCACCTAAATCCTAACGGTCAACATCTTCATGATCTAAGCTAACAACAGTCGTCGTCACTCTCTCACAATGGTCCAGCTTGAACCTTTCTCGAACCGAGGATATATAAGAAGCGGCTCTAGCGTCAACGGAATCGTCCATACCATTAATCCCTCTACCGGTCAGCTTTTCTCTCATCTTGTTCAGCTTCTTTTCCAGATCCTCCCCCTCGTGAGCCACGGCTGCCAAACACATCACCACAACACTGGTTATTTTGTACATGAGATATATATGAAGCAAAGATAGTGAGATACAAAAGATCTAAGTTAATTACGTACATGGTTGAAGGAGGAAGCTAACTTTAGGAGGAAGAGGAGTTACGTAGTTACTGAAATCAGGTTGAGGAGCGTAGGAAGTTGTGGTGGAGGAAGTGTAGTGAACATTATTATAAAGGTCTTGGGAGGCAGTTGGAGGCTTTAGAGCTTTGCAAAAGGGCAGTAGCCTAGCTATCTTGAACCCTCTTGATCTCCTTGAACTGTTCATCTCCATGATCGAGTTAATGACTTACGTATACTATTCGTTCTTTTCTCCTGTTGTTGGTGTTTCACATGTATGCATCTATTTATATATGGGAAAGGAAAGTTTCGTTATGTTGTAGCCACGGCATGCATAGAGATAGAGAGGTATCGAAGACGCGTGGTCCTTCCCCTTTCAAATAATTATCATTCAGAAGCATCACTTTTTTGATGAATAACTCCCAACTTTCATGCTCAACAGGCCACGACGATACATCGATTTTAACTGATTAAAATAAATACAAATTTCTCTTTCGCGGTAAAAAGATCACCTTGTTCTTAAATTCTTACTAATATAGATACTTTATCCATATCGGTGTCGTCGAAGAAAAAAAATGTGGATAGCTTTTCTGTTATTGATAAAGAATGGGGGACAAATTTATTCGACAAAGATATTATAAACAAAACCAAGCAATGTGCGGTTGTGTGGCGGTGGCACAGGCTCACAGCCAACATTTTTATTGCTTGTTCTCATAGGATGTTATGTTTACAGTTCAGTATGTCGTTTTTAAATTAAAAAATGCTTCTTCCACTTCAATAGATTAGATGAAGTTCTAATTATTTTTTTTTTTTGTTTCACTACCTATATAAGATATTTACACAATGGATTAGATGATGTTTTACATGTATTGTGTGTGACTTATTGTATTCTAATGTACTATGTTTATAAATAATTAAAATAATTTAAATTATAACTAAATAAACCGATTTTAAATTATAATTAAATAATTTAATTTAATATTATAATTAAATAAATTGAAAAACAGTACATTGGATAAAAAATAATTTTGAATATGTGTACACTGGATTAAAACAGTATACAATATGAAACAGCAGGAGTGCTTTCTTAGAACACTTGAATAGAAAAAGAAGAAAGACTTGGCATATCTTCTTTTGAGAATATAAATGTGATATATTCTGTTACATACAGTATTTGCTTTTTTATCACATGGGCCTTCAAAAGGTATATTATCTCTAGTACGATGCGTTTTTCTTTTTATTTGCTTACGTAGACATTAAAATATTCCAGATGACGTGTGGTCTTTATTTATGATTAGTTATTTTCCTTATCAAAATGGTTTATATTAAAATTAATGATCCCACTGAATTTATTCAGGGATGAGACTAAGTAGACTAAACTCGAGAAGGTGAAAAACTCAAAAAAGCAACTCATTGGAATCTCTAAAATGGTTGGAATTTGATAGCCGGATCTTGTATCGTCGTCGATGCACTTGAAAAAGTGATAAATTCAATATGGTGAATTACTTACTACTACAGCTGGGCTTGTTTGGGCTGATCTTATAGAAAGAGCAAACATTAGAGCCCATTGAGGACAATGGGCTGCTTTTCAAGTAAAGCCCGCTTGAAGGAGTTTCATGGTTTGACCAATTTCATTCTGACAGTGACACTGGCCGGCGGTGGTGCTCCTCTTGAAGGGCCACACGTCAAGTTTTGAGTGGTTACTTCTCTGTCTCTCTCTCTCTCTCTCTCTTCGGAATTAGACGTTGATTTCTGGACACGACACCAAAGGAGATAGATTTGTTCAGTTGAGATTCCTTCAGTCAGTCTATCATCTCTGTTGACTGCGTTTGATGGCTTTTTTCAGGGCAGCAGAGTCCACCAAGACACCATCAAAGGAGATAGATTCCAGGGAAAACCAAAGACAAGTACTAGTGCCTGTGTGCGTGTGTGTGTATAATTCACGATTGCCCAGTTTAATAAAGTATAAAGGGCTTTGGTCTGAAAGCTTGCTTCAGCAGCATTCTTTTGCGCCAGCCAAACCCACCCAAGATACATCGGTATGCATTAGAAAAAAGGAAAGAAAAAAAGGAAAACTAAAAGGGAGGGAAGATGTGCATCTGGGTCAAGATGTGGTGGAAGTTATCGGAGGGTTTATCGACGGGGTGGGTATGAACACCTTGGTAAGTGGTAACCACCACTCCTTCATCTCCTGATAGCCTCTGCACTTGCTTCTTCACTCTGCATCCTTTTTCTGTGCACTTATAATAGCTCCTACCCACATATTTAAGTAGTATTTATCATGCACCAACCAAATTAACAAGAAAAAAAAAGCATATATATATATATAGGTACCTGGGGAATGGATTGTTCTTGACAGCTTTTTGGCCGTACTTCCTCCACCTGTATCCATCATCCAGAATATCAACCTGACTTCTTGTCTGGAAAGCAAACCTGGCTTCTCTCTCTTTCTTCTTGCTCTTGTGTTTCTTTTCTTCGTTAGTGTTATGCTGTTGTAACGAGGAGGACGTTTTGATCTGAGTTTGATCACCAGACAAGCGATGATCAACTGACGAAGATGGAAATAACACCTGACATGACCTATCCTCCATTTCTTGCTCCCCTCTGCGTGTTCTGTGGAGAGAGAGAAATAAATAATCAATGTTTTTGAACTTGTAAATTCCAAAAAAAAAAAAAGACTAGTAGCCAGGTCACGTGTCTTTGACTGCGTGAATGGTGAGAGAGGCGTAGACGGCAACGAAGACGCTACCGATATGAAAAAGAAAGAAAGAAGAGAAAGTGAGATGGGCTAGATTAGCGGATTAAAGAGTTTGGTGGAAAGTATAAAGTATAAAGAAAAGGTGTGGCGGCTTCATCCTTCTGATTATGACTACTACTTACAATAATTCAAAGTTCTGGTGCAATGGATTCAAATATCTTTTGGGCCTGTGCACTATCAAACTTTTTTGTTTCCCTTGATCTACATTTTTATATATTTTCATCGCCTGACCTGAGAGATGGGACCTTGTCTCTTGTGGTGATTACTGCTGGCTCGTATTAGAAGAAGCTTTCTGCTCCAGAGGTTTTTGGTTATGTTATTATATATTATTTATATTGAGACTTGTATGTAAGCAGTCTTCATATAGACTTTTGTTTCCTTAATACTAGAGAACCTGAAAAGAGTTTGGAGTTCAGACTGCTTGTACACTTTGCAGGTTGCACCAGGAAATTTTACGAGGAGGCAACAATTGCAAGTTGAGGTCACTTCGTAGGTATATGTTTCAAAGAAGGCCGAATGGTGGAGGCAACAAGAGTTTAGTGCTGTAGAATGAGCTTGAGAAGAAAGGAAAGCTCACTCTCAGAGAAGTTTGCCTTTGGCTTAGTATCATGAGCATCTGGCTTCATCATCTCCCTCACAGTCTGTGACATCTCTACCTCAGGATCCACTACTATCTATCTTATTAAAACAGAAACATTCTGTTGGACCTAACATTTATTTTGTAAGTTTTTAAATTAAATACACCTTTATACTTTATAGTTAAACCTATATTAAATCATTAATGTTCCTTTCTTTATATTACTATCCATGTTTCCAAACAATATACTTATTTCTTACTACTATCAATGTTTCCAAACAATATATTTTATACTACTATCAATGTTTCCAAACAATACAATAATTAATCTTAATATTTTATATCTATCATTTTCTCTTTAAAATTTTGTAGAAACATCATAATTTCATAAATTGCAAAATAATGAACTTTAAAATTTGGATTATAAGATTACAAATTATGAAACTATTACAATTTAAATCAAATGAGATTACATATTGGTCATCCATCAGTTCAATCGGTTAGTCTTGAATTTTAGTGATTTTTGTTAATATGAATATTTTAAAAACCTAAATTGAATTGTCAGATCTCCGGATTAACCGGTATAATCACAATCGGGTTGAATTTAGAAACACTGATTTAAATGCAAAAATATTTTAAATACACTTTTTAAAAGTTACCAAAATATTTGTTAAGTTATTAGTAAAAAATTTCATCGTAAAATATTCCGCGCTTCCAAAGCGCGGGTCATAATCTAGTGACTCCTTATATTCCAAACTTTTCGTAAACAAAACAATTAAGGTCTCAAAATCTACAGGAAAGAGGCGTCTTCGGTCACGGCAAGGGGGTGAAGCCCGTTATAAAGCTGAGGGTTCCAAACGGGCCAACCAGAGCCTCTTCTAGTTTAATCTGACATTCGGGGTGTAGTTAAAGCCCAATAAAGTTCACGGGCCTAACATATGATTTGAGACATACAATCCTCATCTTCTTTTTTTTCTTATCAGCTGTAATTTGCATTTTTACCGGCACATCAGTTGTCAATTGGTATGAAATTAGTAGACTGAATACTTTTTGGGCTGTCGGCAAGGAAATAGTCATCTGAATTATTATATGGTTCAGAATTGGGATGCAATGATTGGAGGAAAATAAATGAGTGTGGCTACACCTACACTATTATTAAAAAACTAAAAAAAAAACCCGAAATAGAAAAGCAGGGGCAGATCCGTTGGTCGAGTTAATACTCCACCCAACGACATTGATTCGTAGTTAGGGACAAGAAGAAGGGGGCTTCAGTTATAATCCTGTTCTTTGTCTTAAAAAAATCATCGAGGATCTCCTATCTTCCTAAAATCGGATCTCCAAAAGAGATGGCGGCGGAACGGAAAAAGGAAACGATTCGTCTGGAGCCCGAATCCGTCATCCCTATCCTCAAACCTAAGCTCATCATGACCTTGGCTAATCTCATTGGTCAGTCTCTCCAATTTCTTCTTCTTTATTTTGGCTAGGTCCGATTAGACTTATCGTGTTTTTCTTTTTTGTTAATCGATCGTCAGTTAATGTAATGATTTGCCTAGTTTTTCTCCTTTTTTTTTTCTTTCTTTTGTGTGTGCAGAACATAGCAATGATAGACAAGAGTTTCTGAAGCTCTGCAAGAGAATTGAATACACTGTCCGAGCTTGGTATAATCTTCAGTTTGAAGATTTGATGGTGTTTTACCCTGTTCCTATTTTATTTTCTTATCTTCTTCTTAGAAACGTGTTTGCATTTTGTGTTCTCATGCTTTTTTTTTTGGCTATATCTGCAGCAACTCTACTCTCTTTTTGATCCTGTTCACGGTGCTCAGAAACTTCAGCAGCAGAACCTAACTTCTCAGGAAATTGATGTCCTTGAACAGAATTTCCTCGCTTACTTGTTTCAGGTATTAATTAGTCCCTACTTGTGTTATATGGTATGTATTTCAGTGTTCTTGAATGTGTTTCTCCTTTGCCTTTCACAAGGTTATGGACAAGAGCAACTTTAAAATAACGACAGATGATGAGATCGAGGTTGCACGCTCTGGGCAGTATCTTCTGAATCTTCCCATCAAAGTTGACGAGTCAAAGGTTTTTAATCCGTGAACAATTAGCCACATTACATATTTTTTTCACTCCTCCCGGGGTTCCTCTTAACCAGTTTTCGTTCTTTGGTGTATACGAAGCTTGACAAGAAGATACTCAAGAGATATTTTGAGGATCATCCACATGAAAATCTTCCAGACTTTTCTGATAATGTACAGCTTCAGTTTTGTAGATTTTTATAACACAGATAATTATAGTGTTTCATAAATGCCTTTTATGTGCTAACAAATACTTGAATTGTATTTTTTTTTTTTTTGTAGTATGTCATCTTCAGGCGTGGTATTGGGATGGATAAAACCACAGATTTTTTTTTCATGGAGAAATTAGATGTGATCATATCACGTATTTGGTCATATTTCCTGAAAATCACTTGGTAAGCGCAAGTTATCCTTTGTAGTAGCCTTTCTTAAAGTTCCTAGATGATGTTTCTGATTACGCTTTTGAGTCTTAACCTTCGCATTGGTTCACAGGTTAGATAAGCTACGTGGCAAACAGTCAGGCAGACATCAAAAGAAAGATCCCAAAAAAGATGATGAGACAAACCCTGAAGCAGATGATGAGGACTTGTATGTGGAGCGTATTCGCCTTGAGAATACACAATTGAGGTACCTACCCCCCACCCCCCACCTTGCTTGTTCGTGCTATTCTGGAAACTGTATATATAATAATAATAATAAATGGCTTTTCTCTTTTGATGAAATTCAGCTTTAAGAGTTTCTTGAGCAAGCTCACGATACAAGAGCCTACATTTGATAGAATGATTGTTGTTTATAGGTAAGGTTAATGTCTGTTCTTGTTTCGTCTGTCTATTTTTCGCTTTGTGCATTTGTGGTTGAAGAAGGAAGTTGTTGCAGGCGTGCCAGCTCTAAAACAAATCAGGAAAGAGGAATTTACGTCAAGCATTTCAAAAACATTCCTATGGCCGACATGGAGATTGTGCTTGTAAGTTTCTCTTCTCGCCTTTCTTTCTCTAGATTTTGTAGCAATAACATTTACGTCTTTTTGCAGCCTGAGAAAAGAAATCCTGGACTGACTCCAATGGATTGGGTCAAATTTCTGATATCTGCCGTAGTTGGTCTGGTTGGTCTCCTTCTTTTCATTTTTTTTTGCGGTTCATGTATTGGTTTATCATTTGACTTTCTCTACAGGTTGCCGTGGTTACTTCAGTTGAGATGCCGAAAGCAGACCCATGGGTAATCTTTGCAGTTCTCTCCACAGTGGTTGGTTATTGTGCCAAAACATACTTCACGTACGTTAAGTGTTTTCCATTCGTCCTTCCCCTTCATTTATTCTTTTGTGTGTTTGTTAGACTTATCGCAAAGTTGTTTTACTTCAGTTTCCAGCAGAACATGGCAACGTACCAGAACTTGATAACGCAATCCATGTATGATAAACAACTAGACAGCGGGAAGGGAACGCTATTACACTTGTGCGATGACGTTATTCAGCAAGAAGTAAAGTTCCTGCCTGCATGAATCTAGTCTTTTATTCATATGGGGGGGGGGGGGCGTGAATGCCTTTAGAACAGGAACACTGCCTAATTTGGGTTACACGCGCAGGTAAAAGAGGTGATGATTTCCTTCTACATACTAATGGAGCAGGGGAAAGCTACCTTGGAGGTACATAATACCAGAATTTTACTCTTTTGGTTATTGCCTATTATATTATCATTAGCGAGTGCTGACTTGAGTTGGTGGGAATGTGGGGGAATAGGATCTGGATCTGAGATGTGAGGAACTGATAAAGGAAGAGTTTGGTGAGAGGTGTAACTTTGATGTGGATGATGCAGTCCAGAAGCTAGAGAAGTTGGGGATCGTTGCCCGTGACACCATTGGAAGGTACTACTGCATGGGGCTGAAGCGAGCCAACGAGATCATAGGGACCACCACCGAGGAGCTTGTCCTGAAGGCCAAACAGGGCGTCACTCCTTCTTGAACTTACCACCTTCTCTTCTCTTCTCTTCTCTTCTCTTCTTTAACATTTGTTCTCTCATTTCAGTAAAACTCTAAATGACGAAAGTGATATCGGTTGTTTACAAAATCCAAATGCAACAAACCAATTCACCGAAAATAATTGTCTGATATGAACGCATGAAACATACAATATTGAACTATATTGTTATGGTAGGCCTGGAGAATTTTGAAGGACGACCTACAAAAAGTCTCTATTCCTAGCTACAGATAGCTCAACGGTTATGTATGTATATCACCTTGGTACTGTTGTCCTCTCCCATGAGTAGTTCAGGTTACCGTAGAAACCAAATACAAGTGGGTCAAACATTAGAAAAACAACAGCAAATAGATAGCTTTGCCATCTATAACTTAACAAAGGAGCAGACTGTGTATCAAACCTGGTTCAATCTGATGTTACTTGGGGAGTTTTCTCGACAAAGGAAATTATTCAACCAGCCATTGTTGATCCTGCCAGCTCCAAAGTCTAGAAAGATGAAGTGTTTGAGACTTGGTTGGTCAAGAAACTAGGCTAGCTACCTTGTATACAGAAGCAAACCCTTCCAAAAACTTGCTCGAGGAGGTAAATAAAAAGAGTTTTTTCTTGACAAGTTTTTCTTTTGTCATTGGTTAATTATATGACTAACAATTCTCAATTCGAGATGCAGGTGAAAAACAGCTACTATATGGTAGAAAACAACTACACTAACGGCAACACATCACAGTCTTTGCTGATATAGAAAAACGAAAACAATAGAGGTCCTAAACTCTGTGACCATCATTTTATATTAGTTTTCGATGAAACTATACACTAAAACCAGATTTTTTTATTTTGAAATTATTTCAAAATCTGTGGGTTAATCCCTTATAAAATAATGAGTTTTCGGTAAATCTATATATATAAAGAAATGATGTTTCTATCCTGATGACACATCAGCTGCCAGCACATAAATTCGTTTCAAGACATGTTGACACCTGTCGAAGTCACTTCCTACGCACCGTATCATTAAACAATGGCGTCATGGGCTTTTCTGTTTAATTGTGTTATTGTTTTAAACTTGGGCCGATATCTCCCCTGGCCCATGACTTTAGAATATTTTCCAGAGTTTTGTTATCGTCTTTGTAGCTTCACCTCGACGGACCGCCTCTGTAAAAAACTTTTCATCTACGTCCTTTCATCCTACACATCCCCTCGCCTTAAATTATGATGCACCTCCTCTTATGTTCTCTGGATCCTTTAATCCTATAAATTGGAATGGTTACAACCACAAATCTCATCACTTCTCCAAAATCTTACCTTTCTATCGATTTGAAACTCAGACAACAGCCATGGCGTTCCCCATGTGACATGTCTTTCATCGGCATACAGTTGTTAAGCCTCTTCTTCACGTCGCGGTTATAGAACCAAGAACAATCAAAGTTTAGCCTAACCAGAGATTACCATGGTAATAGTCAGTGATTTCAATTTTATTTTTTTACCGATACTATACCAGTAATCTGCATCAGCGAAGGATTTTAACATCTGAATCTGAGAATTGTAGATTTAAGAACGATAAACAAAATTGGGGGATCCTTATTTTGAATTGTTAGATTTTGCTTACAGAGGATTCAAGAGCTTGCCATTGAGTGGTTGAGGAGAGGAGACTCTTTGCAGCTTGAACCCCAACCACAAGATCAGACCACCAATCTTTCTCTGAGGAAGACAGAGCGGCGAAATCGATCAGCTTCGAGTCTGTGATCTCCTCTACCAAATGGCTTCAACAAAAACAATCGCCGAGTGAGATCCGTGCAATCCTTCTTGAACACGCCGACGTTGACTGGAATCTCCGAAATTTCGGTGGTAAGTTCGAGCAGATAGGCATGTGAGAAAATGACTCCTGCCATCACTTTATTCTCTGTTTTTTGGTTATAGGGACTGGACGTGTTATTCCTTTGTTGCGTGGTCAGTTTGATATTATGTATCTGTTGAAAGGATTATTTATACATAGCGAAATTCAGATGAAAAACAAAATCAACTCCAACCACTGGTCAAGGAGAGAGGTATTGTTTTGCTAATCATCTACACAATTCCACTAGCAATAGAATTTCTTTCTTAGTATAATGGCTACTCTGTTCTATTTTTTTTTTTAACTGTTTTCTGTTCTACTTGCTAGAAATCTTGGTACGTTAAACGCAGTGTCCAGTTGATGGGTAGATATGCTCTCCTCCACGCTCAGGTACTCCGTTCTTAGAACTCATAAACAACTTAGTTTTGAAACATAATCCCTCTGTCAATTCCGTTTATTTAATTTTTTGTTTATTGATCATTCCTCCTGTAGTTCATTTAATTTTACTGTATCGAAGTGACTGAAGGATGAAGAGGACTGTTTCCATTGGGTATGACTTGCTTATTGTTAGTCTTTTTTTATTAATTCACAAGAGAATAGTTGAGTTTGTGAGTTGATTCTTTTGATGATAGCTCTCATAAAGGCTTACAGAAGCCAATGATTGTTGCAGGCAAGGATGAAATATAAGCATGAAATGGGATATCACAGGCAAGGATGAAATATAAGCATGAAATGGAATATCACGATCTGGCCTGCAAATACTATGTTGTAAGTTCAAGAAATAGAAAAAAATTAGGGATGATTGTATTCCTTGGTTCAGCTTCCTTGGTTTTCAGCTGTTGGCATGGGTTTCTGAAAAAGGCAAAGAGAGTGGACGTAAGCTAGCATACTTGAGCACACTTGAGGAAGCAAAAAAAAAATCAAGGCGTAGGACAGAAAAACAGCAAACAAACTGAAAATAATTTTTAGATTGTTTAGCGATGTATATTTTTATAACAGATGTTCTTACGTATATACATATAAATACTAAACATATAAATAAATTCAAAATCGTTATGAGATTCAGTATTTAGCATATTGGAAAGTAAAACAATATAAGAACAAAACTAATAGAGAGAAATACTCCTTCCGTATCATTATAAGTGGTATTTAAGGATTTCAATTTTGTTTCAAAATGATTGATGTTTTCTTAGTTCTAAATAAAATTTAATGAGTTGAAATTTGTGATCAATTACAAAATATTGTTTTTATTGGTTAAATTAATTTAAGTTAATATTATTTTATGTAATTAAGATAAAATATATAAAATTCTGTGTTTTTTTTAATTTTGGTGCAAAAAAATTAAACATTTTCTAAAATGATACAGAGGGAGTATGTGAGATGGCTCAAAAGTTTGTATAGTTTTATGACTCTTTATGTCAAATCATCAAGAGGAGCATATGTAAATTTTAGAGATGTGAATTCGAGAAGGTATAATCTTGAGATGATATGAATATGAAGATGAAGTACGAAGACATGAAAGATTTTGGAGATATTATGAAAACCTCATCCATAATTTACAAAAAAATATTATGAACACAGAATGTAAGGTTATTATGAAAAGTAGTGAAAGTTGTTATTTTTTTTTTTTGATCAAAGTAGTGAAAGTTGTTATTAGGAACACAAAATGTAAGGTTATTGTAAATGTGGAATTTAAAAAATACTAGCTTATCCATAATTTTAAAAAAAATTATTGATGAAAATGTTAAATAATGACATTTACATCTAATATGTTTAAAATAAAACAAACTTTATTTCCAACAAACAAATTTTCAATATAATATTATTTTATATTAACAATATTTTACTAATCAATATATTCTAATTAGTAGACACTAATTGGCTACGCAAAAATCAAATACTTATATTTGAGAATGGATCCTAAGATAATTTTAAATTGATCTAAGATGTTTTTTAAATTGATTTCCAGCAGGATTATTTGTGAGAGGAGCTCAGCTTTAAAAGGATGCATGAAGTGCTAACAATGTTTGTGATTTAGTAGAAAATGAATGCTTGATGTGCATTTTTTTTAAAGGCATTGTTTTTAACTAAACTATAATTATTTGGTCATTGTATTAAAAATTCTCTCAAACTTCTCCAGCAAAGAATCTTTGATGCTTATTTATGAGTAACGAAAAAAAAATATTTGAGACAAGGGTGGGAACCCAAATTTAGTTGCAGAAACATGGTTCCAATAATATGACAATATCTTTAGGGAGATAATGACTCATGGGTATGGGTTAGGACAGTATGAATTTCAAGGGTTCAATGCAGCTAGAGAGCTGCTGCACCTACGCTTCTCTGGCTGCAAGAGATGGGGTCTCGATAAAAAAAAGAAGTTAATATCGTCTACACTAATAACACACGAGATGACAGGTCACCAACCTTTTTGCTTAGTACATTAAGAGATATACTTATCAATCTAAACGCAATCTAATAATTTTTTTTTTTTGAACACCGCAATCTAATAATTTAAAATCACATTTTATGACGTTTACAACCCGCCCGAAGGGCGGGCATCCCCTAGTGTTTTATATATTGAAGTTTATACTCTTTACTTTTGTTTAAAAAATTTCAAACCACATTCGACATTTGAATGAATGTATTCTTAACTATCCTTCATGGTATATAGGAGTCATTTTAATTTTTAAATATTTAGTTTGGTAAAATTTCATATACTGCCTAGATTAGTGGAATTATCATTATAAAATCTATATTATCTAGAGAAACGAAGACAACAAAAGTTTTAAACCTCTTTGACCATCATATTTTGTTAATACTCTAAGAAACTATACAATAAAACTAGATTTTCATATTTTTGAATTATTTTAAAATTCGTGGGTTACCTCCTTTTAAAATAATGAGTTTTCAATAAATTCTCTATATACTGAAGTCTATACTCTTAACTTTTGTTTAAAAAATTCAAAACACATTCTAAATTTGAATTAATGTATTCTAAATTATTTTAATGGTATATAGGATTCATTCTAATTTTTAATATTTAGTTTAGTAAAATTTTATATTCTGTCTAGATCAATGGATTTAGCAATATAAAATTTTCATTATCTGGAGACAACATAGGTTCTAAACTCTTTGTTTATCATCTTATGTCAGTGATCTATGAAATTATACACTAAAAAACAGATTTTCATATTTTTAAAAAAATTTCCAAAATCCATGGGTTAGCCCATTCTAAAATAATGAGTTTTCGGTAAATGCTCTATATGCTTAAGTTTATACTCTTCACTTTTGTTTAAAAATTTCAAACCACATTCGACATTTGAATTATTGTATTCTAAACTATCTTTCTTGCTATATAGGAATCATTTTAATTTTTTAATATTCAGTTTACTAAAATTTCATATGCTGTCTAGATTAGTGGAATTATCATTATAAAATGTTCATTATCTAGAGAAACAGAGACAACAGAGGTTCTAAACTATTTAACCGTCATCTTATGTTAGTTCTTGATGAAACTATACACTAAAACCAGATTTTTCATATTTTCGAAATTTTTCCAAAATCCATGGGTTAGCCCCTTTTAAAATAATGAGTTTTCGGTAAATGCTATATATACTGAAGTTTATACTCTTCACTTTTGGCTTAAAAATTTTAAACCACATTCGACACTTGAATTAATGTATTTTAAATTATCTTTCATGGTATATAGGAATCATTCAAATTTTTAATATTTAGTTTTGTAAAATTTCATTTACTGTCTAGATCAATAGAATTAGCATTATAAAATCTTCATTATCTAGAGAAACGAAAACTAGAAAGGTTCTAAACTCTTTGACCATCATCTTATGCCAGTGCTCGATGAAAGTATACACTTCAAAAATATTGAGTTTTCGGTAAATGCTCTACATACTGAAATTTATACTTTTCTCTTTAGTTTAAAAATTTCAAACCATATTCTACATTAATGTATTATAAATTATCTTTCATGGTATATATGAATTATTCTATTTTCTAATATTTAGTTTACTAAAAATTTATATACTGTATAAATTAATGGAATGAACATTATAAAATATTCATTATCTAGAGAAACGGAGACAACATAGGTTCTAAACTCTTTGACCACCATCTCATGTTAGTGCTTGATTAAACTTTACACTAAAATCAGATTTTCATATTTTTGAATTTTTTTCAAAATCCATGGGTTGACCCATTTTTTAAAAATGAGTTCTCAGTAAATGCTCTATGTATTGAAGTTTATACTCTTTACTTTTGTTTAAAATTTTCAAACCACGTTCGACATTTGAATTAGTGTATTCTAAATTATCTTTTATGGTATATAGGAATCATTTTAAATTTTTAATATTTCGTTTACTAAAATTTTATATACTGCCTAGATTAGTGGAATTACCCTTATAAAATCTTCATTATCTAGAGAAATGGAGACAAAAATTTTTTAAACCTCTTTGACCATAATCTTATGACAGTTCTTGATGAACTATACACTAAAACCATATTTTCGTATTTTTGAAAATTTTCCGAAATCCGTGGGTTAACCCCTTTTAAAATAATGAGTTTTCAGTAAATCCTCTATATACTAAAGTTTATACTCTTCACTTTTAAAAAAAAAATTCAAACCACTTTCGACATTGAGTTAATATATTCTAAATTATCTTTCATGGTAAATAATAATCATTCTAATTTTTTAATATTTAGTTTGGTTTAATTTCATATACTGCTTAGATTAGTGGAATTACCATTATAAAAAAATTATTATCTCGAGAAACGGAGACAACAAAGGTTCTAAACTTCTCTAACCATCTTCTTATGTCAGTTCTCTAAAAAACTATACACTAAAACTATATTTTTATATTTTTGTTTTTTTTTGAAAATTCGTGGGTTAACCCCTTTTAAAATAATGAGTTTTCGGTAAATCCTTTATATACTAATGTTTATACTTTTCACTTTTTAAAAAAAAAATTCAAACCACATTATAAATTTGAATTAATGTATTCTAAACTATATTTCATGGTATTTAGAAATCATTCTAATTTTTTAATATTTAGTTTACTAAAATTTTCTAAATTAGTGGAATTAGCATTATAAAATCTTTTTTATCTAGAGAAACGGAGACAACAGAGGTTCCAAACTCTTTGACCATATTCTTATGTTAGTTCTCAATAAAACTCCACACCAAAACAGATTTTCATATTTTTTTTAATTTTTCCAAAATCTGTGGGTTAACCCCTTCTAAAATAATGAGTTTTCGGTAAATGCTCTATATATTGAAGTTTATACTCTTCACTTTTGTTTAAAAATTTCAAACGACATTCAACATTTGAATTAATGTATTCTAAACTTTCTTTCTTGATATATAGGAATTATTCTAATTTTTAATATTCAATTTACTAAAATTTCATATACTGTCTAGATTAATGGAATTACCATTATAATTTTTTTATTATCTAGAGAAATGGAGACAACAAAAGTTCTAAACTTCTTTGACCATCATCTTTTGTCAGCGCTCTAAGTAACTATACACTAAAACCATATTTTCATATTTTTGTTTTTTTTTTCAAAATCCGTGGTTTATCCCTTTTAAAATAATGATTTTTCGGTAAATGCTCTATATAGTGAAGTTTATACTCTTCACTTTAGTTTAAAAATTTCAGACCACATTATACATTTGAATTAATGTATTCTAAACTATATTTTATGGTATATAGGAATCATTCTAATTTTTTAATATTTATTTAACTAAAATTTCATATACTGCCTATATTAGTGGAATTAGCATTATAAATCTTCATTATCTAGAGAAACGGAGACAACATAGGTTATGAACTCTTTGACCATTGTCTTATGTTAGTGCTTTATGAAACTATACACTAAAACCAGATTTTCACATTTTTAAAAAATTTCCAAAATCCATGGGTTAACCCCTTTTAAAATAATGAGTTTTCGATAAATGTTCTATATACTGAAGTTTATACTCTTCACTTTTGTTTAAAAATTTCAAACCACATTCGACATTTAAACTAATGTATTCTAAACTACCTTTTTTAGTATATAGGAATCATTCTAATTTTTAATAATTAGTTTGGTTAAATTTCATATACTGCCTAGATCAATGGAATTAGCATTATAAAATTTTTATTATCTAGAGAAACGAAGACTAGAAAGGTTCTAAACTCTTTGACCATCATCTTATGTTAGTGCTCGATAAAAGTATACACTAAAACGAGATTTTCATATTTTTGAAATTTTTTCAAAATCCGTGGGTTAACCCCTTCAAAAATATTGAGTTTTCGTAAATGCTCCACATACTGAAATTTATACTCTTCTCTTTAGTTTAAAAATTTCAAACCACATTCTACATTTGAATTAATTTATTCTGAACTATCTTTCATGGTATATATGAATTATTCTAATTTTTTAAAATTTATTTTACTAATATTTCATATACTGTCTAAATTAATTGAATTAGCATAATAAAATATTCATTATCTAGAGAAATGGAGATAAAAGTTGTTTTAAACTCTTTGACTACCATCTTATGTTAGTGCTCGATTAAACTATACATTAAAACCAGATTTTCATATTTTTGATTTTTTTCCAAAATCCATGGGTTAACCTCTTTTAAAATAATGAGTTCACTGTAAATGCTCTATATACTGAAGTTTATAATCTTCACTTTTGTTTAAAAAATTTTCCAACCACGTTCGACATTTGAATTAATGTATTCTAAACTCTTTTATGGTATATAGGAATCATTCTAATTTTTGAATATTTCGGTTACTAAAATTTCATATACTGCCTAGATGAGAGGAATTACCATAATAATTTTTTTTATCTAGAGAAACGGAGACAAAAATTGTTAAACCTCTTTGACCATCATCTTATGTCAGTTCTGAATGGAATTATACACTAAAACCAGATTTTCATATTTTTGATTTTTTTTACAAAATTCATGAGTTAACCCATAATCCCTAAAGCCTGCACTGAATATAGTTTATAACCTCGATACGGTTCGAGAAGGACTGCTCGAACCTAGTAAACATGACTACTAACCCGACAGATTGGCCACCATTCGTAACAGATATTGAAATGTTCTAGAGATTACATGAGAAGTTCGAGGATGTGAGTTTGTCACAGGCGGACATATTAGCAAAAGAAGCAAGGACCATTGACTATATTTTTCCCATATAGATCAGATGCTGATTGACAGAGGTTATCCTCGAAAAATCGATTCGTTTGACCACCACTTAATCTACCATGAGCAGTTGATAAAATTAATATAAATATATATATATATTTTAATGATTTTTTTTCAGTGAGAAAATATATAGGCACAGTAGAAAATAAGATTGGGTCTATTATATTATTGGGTAGTTTTGGCGCGAACTGTTTTTGTTGACGACAAAGAAAGAGAGGAAGAGAGGGAGCTCATTTTTTTTTGTGTTCCAATTTATTGACGCCAGAAAGATAAAGCTGAAGTTTTCTTCCTCTCTCCTCCTCTGCGATCTACATCCAGCAAGTCTATTTATATTGAAAAGGTTAACCTTTTTAGCTTGTCTTTCATATTTGTTTTTCTGTAGATTTTTTTAATTTGGTGTGCTCGTCAGTCGTCACTACTTCTGGTTTTCTCAGTCATGGAACACCAATCATGGATATTCCAAATGGTATGTATTTTCTCATCCTGACTGTATGCTTGTGGATTTGTAAAAATATTCACCTAATTGTTGTCAATCAGTACAATGAACAATCTTTGTTGATTTGAACACATCTCTTAGATCTAGAAGAATACAAGATAGATGTGAGATTTTTCGTTTCTTGCATTACTGTGACTAAACACAGGACCATTAGTTAGACATATCTGAAAACAAAAGAACACCTTATAGCAGCTTGAGCTTTGGTTTATTTGGATACAATTACTTCTACCAATTAAATACGGAATGACCGACTTTATGGTGGAATATCATATATCTATCATAATTACCCCATTAACTACTAATGTCTTTGATTTGGTAGCTAAATGTGTTGTATATTTTAAATTTCCATAATTACCCCATTACAGATTGTTGATATTTTCAGTTAGATAAAATTAGAAATAGTCTTATGTATCGTCGTGAGCTTTTTTTTTTTAATAATATAATATGTAACATTTCATATATAAATTTAAAGTAAGTTTTTTGTTCTTTTGAATTTTCATTTATTTATGTTTATATTTGCACATATATATTTTTATTATTAATAAATAAACATATTTTGCTATAAATGCAAATATTTTACTAGAAATAAATGTTATCTCACATTCTTAACTATAATATTTCAAAACCTTTAAAAATATATTTCATGAATTCAATAAAATTCTAAGATTATTAAATAAATATAAAATAGAAAAACATAAAAGATGTATATATATTAAGTTATAAGTTTAAAATTAACATAAATTAAAAATCTAAGGCTGAACAATTTTTAAATCAAATTAGTTAAAATGATGTATAAATTGGGCTTCATCTATAATTAAATAAATATGGGCTACAACTGGTCCACCTCATTTGCAGGTCTCACTTGCTGTGTGGATAATATGTCTTATTATAGCGAGGCCCTTTTAATAACTATTATCTGCTTCGTTAAACCCGACTATAAATGGCCCGATTAAACCTGATTATCAGTTCAAATTTTGAAAAGTAAAGATAACGGTAAAAAATATATAGAAGTACCTCAATTGCTTCAAAATTGATCACCGACCATGCCCTTGAGTCCTCGACAATCCCTAGAGAAATCAACAAAAGCAATAACCAGAAATTACAGTTGCTTTTAAATTATCGTCATTCAAACCCGTGTAAGTCGTTTCTTGTTTTACGAAAATACCTTTAACAATTCTAGGGTTCTACCTTTAATCGCTCTCGCGGAGATCGTTGTTTGTTGATTCCGTCGGTGGGTGGTGGAATCATCTTTTTATTTCGAGATTTTATGTATAGTTATGACCTGTCGGTGTGGAATTGGCCTCTTTTTTTGTACTCTTTCGCAAATCTGATTCGGGATGGTCACCTTTGTAGGTGAAGATTCAGTGATGATGTTGGGTCCTCGTTATTGAAGATCGGGTTGCTGCTGGTTCCATCGAGCTTTTTCATGTTCAGATCTGGGCTAAAGTAAGGCTTTTGGTCACCTTCTCTTGTGTCTTTCCGGTTAGTTTCATAGATTGTTGATCGATTTTGATCTTGTAAGGCTTAGGGTGGGTCTTGTGTTGCTGCTTTGTGTGGGTCATCTCAGTCTTCGATTATCCTTTGGGTGTGTTGAATCTTCTTTACTTCTGTCCACTACCTTTAGTTAGCTTCAATAACAGGTCTTTTGACTAGTTCTTGTACGCCTAACCTCTTGTGGGTATGCAAAGTTCTTAATTTTAACTTCTTGGGAGAAAATTAGGTGGATTGATGGCTTCTTCTCGCTCTTGGTTTTGATTTTTATGTCATTGGTTAAGGCTTGTTCATTGTTTTTCTCTAGTGGCCTGTTCTTCTCTTGTCTTGCTGCTCATTTCCATCTGCCCTTGGCCTACGATAGCATCTTTTGATCATCAATGTTTTATGGAGTTAATGCTTTGTTGTAATGTTGGATGTAATTTTTCTGTCTCCTAAGGAATAGAATAGATCCTGCTGGCTTTGGGTTCACTTAAATCATTAGGCCTTTAGCCTTCCAATTCATGTGCATTTCCTCCGTTCTCAATAGAATGGAACTAGTAACACACTTGATGATAACTAATATCCTGATTTTCTCTCAGCCTTGACTTGATGTGAACTCGGAATCACATTATCTTTCACTTACACCAATCCTTTATGATTTGCAGTGTCAATGTTTGCAAGCGTTTTGAAAGCATTGAAGAGCTTTCTCCTGATATGGGAATCGAGGTACTTTTGCCTTGATAATCATGAGACTACAACTCTCTATTGCTTTTCTTGTGGTAGAACTTATGGTAACTCAAATTTTTACAGGGTTATATCAAGACTACGATGTCAAAGGTTGTTTCATCATATGCTTTCAAGAACACTCGACAATCAACACAAAACCTTTGTTCTCAAATTTACGTGATGCTTCCGTCGAGGACCCGGGAAGGAACTTTCAGTAGGAAAACTTGTAACTAGCAGGTAAAGCAGATTTCCTGTCAAACAGACTCTGTATTACTGTATTTTCTGCTCTAACTGGCGGGTAGAAGTCACTTCGAAGAAAATAAATGCTGTGTTGGCCACCAAAATCTGAATCATGTGACCTGAAGAAATTCCAATTAGGAGACATAATTATTTCTGGGAGAATTAAACTTGTAAGGTTTTGCGAGCTTTTAGGGCTTGTTCATTGGAATAGATCATACGGGCATGGTAAAGATCTAGTTTCTTGTAAACACTATGCTGCTTGCCAAATAGTTACTAGGGAGTAAACTAACTTGCCATTTTAATTGATATCATTCTTGTTTTGTGGTAAGTTGGATTATGTCATAAATCATAGCTTTTCTTATGACTATATCGAAGATGTACGGGCCAGATATGAAGCTTGTGAAAGCGACCCTTCATTTCTTTTATTTTATTTTTTTATTTTTTTATTTTTTTCTTTTTTTTTAATATATATATATATTAATTCTCCCCGGAGGGCGTCGGAAACAGTACAACCGGAGCTCCGGTGAAACAGAAAATTCTAGGTTACATGGAACAGACTACACTACCAACAGGGAAGCCATTGATAATAAGAGTAACTTAAAAAAATTAATAGGGAAGCCATTGATCGCATCTTAAAACCATATCTTGCCAAATTCTTAAATTTATAACAAGCGTCACTAAGTTATAAAACGTTCCAGTTAATTTTAGTGATAAATAAACCTTCGACCCTTTTTTTAAAACTTTATAAAACAAAACTGTATGCAAAGAAAATAATAAGAGTGATATTTTCTGTTCTTGGGCTTATTATATACTTTGAAATTAACTTCTTGGGCTCGGGTATTTGAAATTAACTTTTACAGCTTAGGGAATTTGGGCTTCTGGGCTTTTTTTTTTGGTTTTATTGGGTTATCCGAACCTAAGGTTTGGTTACCCGAGCCTATGGTTTGAGTTACCCGAGCCTAGCCTAGCCTAAGGTTTTGGAACCCGAGCCTAGGGTTAGTTACCCGAGCCTAGGATTTAGGGTTTAGGGTTTTGGGGTTTAGGGTTTAGGGTTTGGGGTCTGGGGTTTAGGGTCTGGGGTCTGGGGTTTAGGGTCTGGGGTCTGGGGTCTGGGGTTTAGGGTTTAGGGTTTAGGGTTTAGGGTTTAGGGTTTGGGTTTAGGGTTTAGGGTTTAGGGTTTA
>NC_079515.1:0-17298 GCF_000801105.2 Raphanus sativus | reverse complement strand
TTGAAGGCCCATGTGATAAAAAAGCAAATACTGTATGTAACAGAATATATCACATTTATATTCTCAAAAGAAGATATCCCAAGTCTTTCTTCTTTTTCTATTCAAGTGTTCTAAGAAAACACTCCTGCTGTTTCATATTGTATACTGTTTTAATCCAATGTACACATATTCAAAATTATTTTTTATCCAATGTACTGTTTTTTCAATTTATTTAATTATAATATTAAATTAAATTATTTAATTATAATTTAAAATCAGTTTATTTATTTATAATTTAAATTAATTTAATTATTTATAAACATACATTAGAATACAATAAGTCACACAATACATGTAAAACATCATCTAATCTATTGTGTAAATATCTTATATAGCTAGTGAAACAAAAGAATAATAATTAGAACATCATCTAATCTATTGAAGTGGAAGAAGCATTTTTTAATTTAAAAACCGACATACTTAACTGTAAACATAACATCCATTGAGAAAAAGCAATAAAAATGTTGGCTGTGAGCCTGTGCCACCGCCACACAACCGCACAACGATAACGTTATTGCTTGGTTTTGTTTGTAATATCTTTGTCGAATAAATTTGTCCCCCATTCTTTATCAATAACAGAAAAGCCATCCACATTTTTTTTCAAGTGTATCGACGACACCGATATGGATAAAGTATCTTTTTTCTTTTGATCAAAATGGATAAAGTATCTATATTAGTAAGAATTTAAGAACAAGGTGATCTTTTTACCGCGAGAGAGAAATTTGTATTTATTTTAATCAGTTAAAATCGATGTATCGTCGTGGCCTGTTGAGCATGAAAGTTGGGAGTTATTCATCAAAAAAGTGATGCTTCTGAATGATAATTATTTGAAAGGGGAAGGACCACGCGTCTTCGATACCTCTCTATCTCTATGCATGTCGTGGCTACAGCATAACGAAACTTCCCTTTCCCATATATACATAGATGCATACATGTGAAACACCAACAACAGGAGAAAAGAACGAGTACTATACGTTAGTCATTAACTCGATCATGGAGATGAATAGTTCAAGGAGATCAAGAGGGTTCAAGATAGCTAGGCTCCTGCCCTTTTGGAAAGCTCTAAAGCCTCCAACTGCCTCCCAAGACCTTTATAATAATGTTCACTACACTTCCTCCACCACAACTTCCTACGCTTCCCAACCTGATTTCAGTAGCTACGTAACTCCTCTTCCACCTAAAGTTAGCTTCCTCCTTCAACCATGTACGTAATTAACTTAAATCTTTTTTTGTATCTCACTATCTTTGCTTCATATATATCATATACAAAATAATCAGTGTTGTGGTGATGTGTTTGGCAGCCGTGGCTCGTGAGGGGGAGGATCTGGAAAAGAAGCTGAACAAGATGAGAGAAAAGCTGGCCGGTAGAGGGATTAATGGTATGGACGATTCCGTTGACGCTAGAGCCGCTTCCTATATATCCTCGGTTCGAGAAAGGTTCAAGCTGGACCATTGTGAGAGAGTGACGACGACTGTTGTTAGCTTAGATCATGAAGATGTTGACCGTTAGGATTTAGGTGGATTTGACCTATAAATCTGTGTCAGAACACGTCAAAACCCACTCAAAACCAAAAAAAAAAAAAAACACTGCGACACAAGCTTAAACCCGATACTATCTTTTACTGATTTAAATAAGGAAAATTGAAACTTCTGTTCCTACGAAATATGAAGCAATCATATTTGTGTACGTGAGTTATGGTGGGAAAGCAAAAGCAGAACACGTCACTTGTTATTTGCTGATTTTTTTATATTTTTAACACAAACTTATATTAATTAAGAAAACTCTCTCAGAAAGAACAGAAGAATCATTAGAGCATCATTATCCGTTGTCCTTAGGACAGAGTCCTTATGATATTTTATTAATATTTTGTGCATAAGGACTTTGGTTAGGACTTTGCTAAATATATAGATTATAGATAGGACTTGTTTTGTTTCTTAGTCAATTAAAATTGAATCAGAGGAAGAAGAAGAGCTTTCACCATGCAGGAGAATTCTAATCAAAAGCTTGTATCGAATCAGTAATAACAGAGCTCAGTGGAATATTAACACATCTAGCTAACGATGGTAGCTCAACAGGGGAGAGCTAGCTATCAAGGTTCTTTCAAGTTTGTTACCCACAACCTTTTGGTACTTCTGTTGATTCATCTTACAGCACCAGAAGCAACTCGTCACCTTCCAAACAGTATCCCAACAGCTTCACTAGGTTCGGATGAGAAACCCTCCCAAGAAAGTTCACCTCACACTACAGATAAACAAAGAAACAGTCCATCCAATAAACAAATAGAGCTCCTCATTGCATATCATGAATAAGTTGGAGTATTCTACTCACTTGCCATTCCTCAAAGCCTTGGAAGCTTTCAGAGTTGAGTTTCTTGACAGCAATCACAGTTCCAGTGCTGTGAGTGCCATGCCCTTTCTCCTCAAGCCAGCCTTTGCCATTCTGTAGTCGTTGACTTAAACGGACCTGTTTCAATTAGAAACACCATTCCAAAACAAAAACCATGCCCAGAACACTCAGTCACATAACAGATCACAAACAAACACTAATGGAACAGAACACAACTTGATCTTACAGAACTATAAGCACAACAAATCCAAGATTCTCGGAACAAACAAAGTACATAAATGATAGGCAACGTATTACACAAGTTGAAGTGAAACCTATTATAGGAAACTGAACAGATTATTCCAAAGAAAGAAAGAAAAAGCAGAGATTTTGAGAAGACAAACCTGAACTGAGATTACCAGTAGACAAACTTAAGACCAATCTGGTACCTATAAGAATAAAAAATTTCAAACATCAGAAAATTGAACCGAGCCGAGAGAATCAATCAAAATTCTCCGAGAGAATCAATCAAACCATGAAAATAACTACACCCAACGTAACAGATACAGAGAAACAGAGAAACATATCAAAAAAAGAGATAACTTTCAGCAACGTAACCGTAGAAATCACTCTGTACCTTTGTTGATAAGAGCAAAAAAAGAGATAATCTTGCTCTTATCGCCGTTTAGTTGGGTTTAATTGGGTTCTCTATCAACCCAATTTCTCTGCTTCTACCAAACCCATCGACATGAGAGAAGAGGGGAGAAGATGAAGTGAGATGAGTGTGGTCCACGGAGAAGCCGGTCCATGAGATGAGTGTGGTCTTCCCGTGATCGACATGAGAGAAGAGGGGAGAAGATGAAGTGATCGACATGAGAGAAGAGAGGAGAAGATTATCGGCGTCTTATGATGACGCGTGGCATTAAGGACGCGTACAAAAACTTCTTAATTAAGGAACGTCCTTATTCTTATTGGCTATTTTCCATTTAATTAAATGTGTTTAATTGCTAAGATATCAGGCTAAGGACGCCGATAATCTTGCTCTTACATAGGGTAGCCTTTTATTTGCTGAATAAAAATCAATAATAAAAGGAGTTGGTCAAACCACTAATTTGATTGTATTTGCTGACTCATCAATACACTTCAAGGTTCAGCGAACAAAGCTCTTCTTGAACTGCATGGTTTAATCTTATCATCTTATGTAACCTGATCTTTCCAACTTTCTATAACATACTTTATCATGAATCGAGAACATGGTCTTTGATTCAGCAGCTGACCATGTTCTGACTCATATATCATTCATTGACCCTAGAGCTAAGAGCTTGTATAACGCACTTATTATATTTTCCCTCTGATGTAATTAAGTTGTATCAGCCCATCTGTCCATGCAAATTTAGGTAATACCAAACTAAAGCTAGTAGAGAAATATCCCTCAACCAAAGCTTTCCCTCAAAAGAATCCAACAGCTACATACACTTTGACGACTTCTACTCCAGCTTTTGAGCCACCTTCTTTTGAAATTTCTCATGTCGTTTAAGACACACAAATGAACCCAAACTTGCAAGTTCAGATGCTCAAATTGATCATCCACTACTTTATTTTTCTAGTGAAATCTCTATGGATTGCTAAGGTACACCACACCTACAAGGCACACAACTCACTCTCCTAAAAATTTCAGTTGTTGATCCACTTACCACAACACCTCAAGCTCGAGCACTTGAGAGTCTATCGCACCTCACTGTGTTAGGAGTTATGGATGAAGTTGAAACGGAGCCAAAAAGCTCCTTCAGCTTGACAAGGGGTGGGAAGGAGACAAAATCTCCTATCAAATACCAAGATATAGAATGAAAGACTATGCAAGGGAGAGGTAAACATGGTCTGAGAACTCATTAGCTATTTCTTATACAAATTTTTTGTTGGTTCTGCTAGTTTCTTCCTAAGTGTTTTCTTATGTATGAATTCTTATCCATGCAATATTTTCCTCATAAGGCTGCTTAGTCTTATCTTTGTAAATGCTTATGTTTTATTTAAATTTGAAAGCCTTTTTACAAAAAAGAAAAGAAATAAAATGTAGGTAATACGTGAAGTTTACAAAGTTAACTTTACGGTCGAATTCATGGTAAAGGATGACTACATGAAATATCATTAATCAATAAAATTTCCACAAGGGAATCAGAAATCGAGAAGACGCAGAGATTCAGAAATTGAAGGGACTGGATGAAATGAAGCTGGTTTAATTAATTAGGCCGCGTAGATGTGGATGTTAAGGGCGATGAGGGAGATGGTGATGAAAGCGAAGAAGAGGAGAGTGTGGATGACAATGGAAGGACCGCTTGTTTGAGACCCACCGAACTCAACCGCTTTGCTCTTTCCAGGCAACTGAAACAGAACTCCAGGGCTCAACAGTATGAAAAAAACCACCGACATCAACACCGGTCCCCAGTCCAACCCCATTTCGATCTCTTTGTTTTCCTACGTCTCTCCTTAATTCTCTCTCTCTCTCTCTCTCTCTCTCTCTCTCTCTCTGTTTTACTTATGTGTTTATATAATAATATAATGCATGTGTGAATTAATGAATCTTGGTGTAACAATTTTTTTTTTGGTGTAACAATTTATTGATGTGGCTTGAGCATAAGTATAAGTGCAAGGAGGGCTAGTTTGGTGGACGAAGGAAAGAACTATTCTCGGACTGGAATTTCAAAACTATATCTATTAACCGTATTAAAAAAAAAGTAAATATATCTGAATGGTATTGCTTGTTTTGAAACCTAAGCATATGATTCCGCTTGAGGGAATCGTGTCTCGCAAGAAGACAACACCTTTTGCGATTCTGGCTTGGCCATTTTTTTTATAAAAACCATTTTATTGCGAAGGCTTTCACTAGGGGTTTAGTTTCTCTGTGGTGCAGATGTATTTAGCCACGAGTTTAAGCTTACTTTTTGTTAATACTAGGGTCGGCCCGCCCTACGGGCGGGATGTGAACTATTAAATAATTTCAACGGCTAATATACAAATTAAAAACATTAAGATCTGGATACTGAAATTTTAGGCATGTATATCCGGATCCGAACAGTTATATATTTTTTAAATATTTAAACATAATTATATCTATATATGTATACTATAAATATTTAGTTTAAAATGTCTATTTTTATTTTGTTTAACATTTAATATATACTTATTTTAATGTGATGTGTTCTAATTTTTATTTGATGTATATATTGTGAGACCATACTATTATAATTATTATTTATATTTTTTGTTGTGGGTTTTTAGTTTGATGAAAACATAATTTTATTACAATTGACCAATTTTCCTATACAGTATAGTTTTATTTTAGAAATGAGAATATCCAAATATGTTTTATTTGTTTATTTATATTTGATCTAACTTGTATTGTCAATGTTTTTCCCTTTTATGTCATCTATATCATTCACAATGTGTAATTATAAAGATTTATACATCATATAAGTTTTTTTATTCTACTTCATCTATTCCTATTCTTAGAAGAAATAAGATTAATCTTCTATGTCATTTGATTGGATTTTGTAAGTTATTCTATAACAGTGATTTATATTTATATTAAAGTTTATTAATATTTTTAAAAGCATTAATACATATAGAACTTATAGAAATTTTATTTGTGAAAACATAGTTAAAATATAATATATATTTTTAAATTACTTTTGTTTGTATTTATAATCATACATTTGCAAGTTAAACTATAACCATAAAATAAATAATTATATTCCACGAACGGATTATGAGCCTCACAAAATTTGGAGTATTTTAAAGCTGCAAAAGAAAAAGAAAAATTGGAGTATCTTATATATTTGATAATATATCCAAGGTTTGAGAATACCCATAAGCGTATGAACATTGTATAGTCAGAAAGCTTGAAGTTGTGGTTGCTCCGGGTAATGCCAATGGTCGCTGGCCTCACCTGCTCGCCGACGAATAGCTTGCTAACCCCACAAGACGCTGCCTTTTTCAGAGAGATGAAGAGATCGCGATCTCCGGAAGATTATAGATTTTGCCGGAAACGACGCATCGAAGGTTTATATATATAAGGATCTAGCAGACGAAGAGCGCAATAGGTTGATTCGTAGTGGGATGGAGAATAAAGACGATTTAAGATTAAACCACAAACACCGTTACAGAATCTAGAAAGTCTCAGCGTCAAATGAAAACAGACGAAAAACACGAAGGAGAACATCTGTTTAGGGATTCCGTAGAACAGTGTCGATGGGCCTAGTGCCGAAGAACATTTCATTTGCGCTGGACGAAGCCCACTGCGAAGCCCATTTCGAGAGAACAAAGTTTAAGTGATACGGTGCGTATCTGATGTGTCAACTCGTGAGACTTCTAATTCTGACGTGGACGCTGATGTGTCAGCAGGAGAGATTCAACTCTCTTTTATATATATAGATACCCGAAAGTTTGATGTTGCTTTAGCTCTTTTCGTACATCATTGCAACCGTCGTCCCTTACAACCAAAAATTCAAACCTAAAACAAATGATTGTCGTCTTGAGGCATTTTCATGCATCCTTTCTGGGATTAGTCCACAAGCCCAAATATAACAAATACTGTGTATGTTGAACTAATCTTAATTCTTTAACATATATAACAAATAATTGTTGCTGATCTATGTATTTAGCGTAAAGCAACTCTATATGACGTACGAAATCGTAAAATTTATAAAAAGGGAAATTGAGAACGTGCGTGAACTCTCTAATAAGTCGGAAAATATATGCAATCACTAGAATAAATCCAAAACCACATTAACGCTGATATTTGTAATCATGCACTAAATGCGGTTATACCAATCAAATCAAGTAGTTCTTATGAAATGAGGATAAGACGCAGTAGGAAAGCAAAAGAATCGAAACCAACCCAATATATGCAATCAAGTATATTTCAAGACTTTTAACTTTACATAAAGAAATGTATATTATAGCAATAAAAAAATCAAGAAACCACAGACAAGAAGAAAGGAAGATACCAATCAAGCCTGCACTTTTCTGTCATCTTTAAATAATATTACTGAATTTGAGCAACGTACACTTATCCACATACGTTCACAGATATATATATATATATATATATATATACCAAGTGCATGCAGTGTGTATATGTTATACAATAAATTTTGGCTCTAGTTAATTACTTCTTTGATAGCTGATAAAACGATCGATTAGTTTGGAGCTCCAACGACTTGAGATCGGTAGAAATGGGAGGAGCTGACTGGGGTCCGGTGGCGGTAGCGGTGGTGCTGTTCGTAGTGTTATCTCCGGGACTTCTCTTTCAGCTGCCGGCCAGAAGAAGGGTGTTGGAGTGCGGCAACATGACCACGAGTGGCATATCCATATTGGTTCATGCCATCCTCTTTTTCGCTATTATCACGATTTTGGTCATCGCCATTCAAATTCACATTCACATCTAGTTTGTGTGGGTTTGTTTATTTCTCCTATAATTATAAAAGGTCTACAAGTTAGGCTGTACAAATTCCCCCTCATGTGATCGATGTTAGTGTCAAATCATGGAATGCATTATTCAAGAATCAACAATATAAATTCTCTTTGTTGTATAGATATATTGTTGTAATCGTTGAAAATTGGTTATTTCGATTATTATTTGTAATCAATACATTGGATTTTAAAAATATTTGGATTTTAAAAATATTTGTAGATGTAAATTGGAATGAAGCAATGTAAAACAACAAAGATTTCAAGCTCACACAAAACTCTCTCATTATTTTAGTTATTTATTTTTTTGTTTCTCATTATTATTACTGTATATGTATTTATATGTAATTTGTTTACAATCTAACCAATAAATAATTTTCAATTGTTTTAAAAAAAAAAGATTTGCCCAATGGAAATTGGGCCGTTTGGGATATTTGGGCTGAGACTATTATTTGACAAAGTAACAAAAGCCCTCCTTACTCTGACCACAAAGCAAAGGAAGCAGCTGTCTCTTGGTGGTGGTTATCTGCACAAAAAAAAAGATGGAGACGGGATTCGCAGACCGTCGAAATACTAGCAGGAACCATCTGGTGACCCATGTCTCAAAGTCAACGCAAAGGCAAGCTCTTCTTTGCTTTGTTACTGATCTGATCTGCTATTTTATTCATTCAATTCAATTCAATTTGGGGGTGATTGACAGGAGGAGCCCTTCAATGCCTCGCTCTGCCTTAGTGTCATCTTATGTCACTTCCAGTATCCATCCTTTCTACAAGCGAAATCATGGTCGAAATGTCCTCTTCTCTTTCTCTCCACTTTTTGTTTCTGTCTTCTTTTGCCAAAGTACAACAATGTTACTCTACATGTCTTCTATCTTTGTATTATTTTAGGCCTTTTTCTCACTTCTTGTATGTGTTGAAATGCAGTGAACCCTCTTAGCCAAGCCACAAATCCTTGGAGAGGTTTGCCTCCTCAGCAGCAAAACTAGTCTCATCTTCAACAAAAAAAGAATGCCATGTCTATCTCAGCAAAAGTGTCATACCAAAAAAGATTTTACCCTCTCTTTCTTCTTACACTAGTATTCATTGGCTTTGATGTCTCCCATAGACCATAGTACCGAGGTCATCGCCAATGCAGGTAAAGCCTCTCAACATTATTCTCAGATAAATAAGTGGATTATTGACATTATCTTGTTGAACAGTTGTGGGAATGTGCAGTTGCCGGAAAACGTGGAGTCAGTGTGGAACCTAAGAGGGGTGCTCAACGCCGTTGCACCGTGTCCTGAACCCACTCAACTTGTGGATCAATGTCCTCTTCTTTGACCTCTTCTCGGTTTCAAGACACAAGACTCTTTAAAAAAGAATGTATCCACCTGTGATTACTCTTTTTGCTTTTCGTCCTAGTTTGGTGCGTTATTTTAACATCCAACCACTGTTTACCGATTTTGATGCATTATTATTGTTATAACAAATGTGCTTGCAATATCATATGGTTGAGCACATTTATCAATAGTGTATCCTCCTTGATTGCTTCGCAGTCCACTTTCCTCCTAATCTTCGTGTGCGCCTCGTCTTATTCGATCCATGCATGTATAACCGCAATTCTGGCGTCAATTTGCAACACAATGTAAAAAAATCGAGCATTTACACAAACCTAAACCACATTATCATTGGATGAAATTAAAATAATTTTAGTTGGGTAGAAGATTGAATAAGCAAGAGGACTATTAAATAATAAGATGATGTCGGGGTAAAAATGAATGGAACTCCACTATAGGTTATACTTATATTAATGGAAAGCAACTACAAATCATTGAGAAAAGTATTACCAATAAACAAAGCATCATAATAATGCAGGGGACTGGGATCCGATTAATTCAGGCTCGTGCGTCAAATCTGTATAGACAAAATATTTGTTGCTTAAAAAAATAAGAAGAAATGGTCTCTCTTGACCCTTTCCTAATTGTCGTATTCTCCATTTTTTTTTCCTAAAAAAAGAAGTTTTGAAGCTCATCATCAACACAACAATGGAAGCTTCAACTCTTGTTCTTCTTCCTTTTCTCTTCCTCGTGGTTTTGATGCTCTCTACTGGAAGATCTGTTTGCCTACGTAACTCTATACCAGCGCCGAAAACATACCCGGTTATCGGATGCTTAATTTCCTTCTATACAAACCGGAACCGGTTGCTGGATTGGTATACCGAGCTCTTAACCGAATCCGCAAGTGGGACAGTGATAATAAACCGGTTGGCTGCGCGGAGAACCGTGGTGACAGCCAACCCATCGAACGTCGAGTATATCCTCAAGACAAACTTTGATAACTACCCGAAAGGCAAACCCTTCACGGAGATTCTCGGAGACTTTCTCGGCGACGGTATATTTAACGTTGACGGAAAGCTGTGGTTAAAGCAGCGGAGACTCGCTACTCATGATTTCACGCCGAAGTCGCTGAGATCAGAGTACGTTGACGTTTTGAGGAAGGAGGTAGAGGAGGAGCTTCTGTCCTTCTTGGACGCTGCTGCCCAAGACTTTCAACCCTTCGATCTCCAAGAGCTTCTCCGCAGATTCTCTTTCAATATTGTCTGCATTGTTTTCCTCGGGATCCATCGTTCCAGTTTAAACCCGTCCTCACCTGTTTCTGAGTTCGATCGAGCGTTTCGGACTGCGGCTGCGGTTAGCGCTGGACGTGGTTCCGCACCGCTGTCTTTCGTGTGGAAGCTTAAGAGACTGGTCGGTTTTGGATCTGAGAAAGACCTCAGAAACGCTGTTCAAAAAGTTCATAGCTGCGTCAATGAGATCATTCGAGAGAAGAAGATGATGATCACTACCAAGAGCAAGAGCGATGATTTTCTGTCGCGATTGATCGTCGCTGGAGAAAGTGACGAGGCTGTGAGAGATATGGTAATTAGTCTTGTAATGGCTGGGAGGGACACGACCTCCGCGGTTACCACACGCTTGTTTTCGTTAATCTCCTCTCACAAGACAACCGAGTGTGAGCTAGTTAATGAAATCAGATCGGTTATGGATATAACCGGTGGGGGCTTCGATTACCAATCACTCAAGAAACTGAGTCTCTTGAAAGCTTGCTTGTGTGAAGTGATGCGATTGTATCCTCCGGTGCCTTGGGATTCCAAACACGCATTAACCGATGACCGTTTACCAGACGGTACGGCTGTGCGTGCCGGAGACCGGGTTACGTATTTTCCATATGGGATGGGGAGAATGGAGGAGCTTTGGGGGAAAGATTGGGATGAGTTTAAACCAAACCGATGGTTTGAGTCTTATGATCATAATACCAGAGTTTTGAAGAAAGTAAACCCTTTCAAGTTTCCGGTTTTTCAAGCCGGTCCGAGGGTTTGTCTCGGGGAAGAGATGGCGTACATGCAGATGAAGTACGTTGTGTCTTCCATGCTTAACCGTTTTCAGATTGAACCAATCGGTATGGACAAACCGGTTTTTGTGCCAATGCTCACGGCTCACATGGCTGGTGGGATGCAAGTCCGCGTTCACCGGAGAGATGGATCTCGATGAAGAGAACCAGATTTGCATTTTCGGTCATCCGAATAAAGTCAATGATCACTATGGTTTTATTGAATGTAAGTAAAACGTTTCCATGATCGTATTTTCTCCTTTCTTCTTTTGGGTAAACCAACCCACATTTTAGTTTTCCATATTTTCAATAAACACCAGTAAAAATATAATATTATTGTCTGAAAACTAAGTTTATGTTGAGAAGCAATTAAGCACTTATTTACATCTTTATTTTTCTAATGAAGTCATACGTATATTAAAAACTGTAGTATTTTTACATCTCAATTAATAATACACTAGATTAAGATATGCACCTTGTAAGGAGCTACCATAATCCACACTATGTAAAAAAAAAAACTTGGTTTCATATCAATATTATGAATTTATACAGTTTCGTAATCTTTATGTATTTTATATACTTTGTAAATGTAAAACCTGTAACAATTAATATTTTGTGCCGGGAGAACTAAAACTAAGTTTGATTTTCAGCGATGTGAACTGGTTTACCAGCTTTGTTTCTTACTCAAACAGACACACACAATAATGCCTCTTGAATATTAATTGGGCCTGATCCCGACATGAATGCAATTAGGTTTCTCTTTGCATACAACAAAACGCATTTTTAATTATGCTACTGCAATCAGTTCGAAGGACTTTTTTTATTTTAAATTTATATATTAACTATTTTCAAAAACTTAAGCTAATAAAAGTTTGATAAACACATTTTTATTAAAATTTACAAATTATTACATAATAATAATAAAAGTGCATAGGAAATATAGAAATAAATAAATATGTTTTGAAACAATTGTTTTTCTCTAAAACAATGATTTTTCAGAAAGAATAATGAAATTTAACATGTTAGTTCTTAAACACATATTTACGTAAAGTTTCACTAAATAGCTTTCTTTCTTTATCCCAGCTAACTGAACTGACCCATATGAAAACAAATCGACAGAAGGAAAAAGCAAAATCAAATAGCAACGTAGTTTGCTTATTTATTTTAAATTTATTAATATGTGGATCAGAGACAGGAATGAGTGAATGAATACTATTATTCATCAGCGTTCCAAGACTGTTTGACTTTGGGTCCAGTGGGACCCTCTTCTTCAAGGACTTCATGAGGTATTTTGTCAGTGAGCTTACGGAATTTTTTACTCAAAAATCCGGGCAATGTCTTGGCAATACCGTCAACGGTCTTTTGAAGGTCATGTTGGACGGTTGGTCCCCATTTCCTAAAATAGTTTAGCCACGGTGGCTCCACGATTCCTTGTCCAGCGATCACCTCATAACCAGAACCAGTATCAAAGAACTTGTCACTTCTCCCCATGTCGTTCCTTATGCCGTTTCCGTCTTGGCCTTGCAACACCAGCCCGGGTCTCGAGAACATTGCGTGTCCGTGAAGAGACGAGTAAGCCACAGGCTTGTTTCCACCTTGGAACTCTAGATCGCATGCCTCCACTAGACTTCCTCCACTGTGCTCAGAGAAGTAGACGCGCCACAATTCGCCGTTGAAGTTGCTGATCCGCAAGGTAATGTGTTCCCAATCTCCAACATGTTCACCGACATTCCCTAGGGAGACGCTCTTGAGGAATAAAATCTTGAGGTGGGCATTGCCGTTGAAAGGAAAGAATATCCAGACGACAATGTCAGTGAAAGTGCCTCCATACATTGGTTTGATGTGTAGATACACCTTTGTGTTCCCTAAGTCTCCCCTCTTAGCCCTATCCCTTGCACTCTTATCGGCTGGATAATCCAACCAGTATAAGCCATCGTCCGAGCCGCCTTGCGGAAGGTTTGAACCGTTGGGTTGAACCGGGATAGGGTTAGCTTCGTTACCTTTCTGGTATAACAAGGCACCGTTGGAGAAAACCCAATCGACAGAGGAAGGAAGGAACTCTTCATTTGGATGAAAATAAATCAAAGGAGAATAGGCTCGAAACAAATCTCTGGTCTGGTCTTGGCTTGGCATGCTAGACAAGTCAAATTTTGTATTTTTTAGGCAGGACAAAGACGGACGAGGAAAATTTGGTTGCTGAAAGCTGAATGTCCCTGTGTACACACCAGCTGCCTCTGTTCCTCTGTTTGCAGGTCTCAAACTAGAAACAGTAATCCCTCCTATCCCCCATACCCATGCAGCATCGGCTTCGCTCATCTGTTCCGTATGATCCGATCTGACACAGCTTATTGATTCTTGTCTTAAAGAGGGCTTCACCGGAGAAGTAGTGACTAATACGCCAACCGCTCCATACCCGTTGGGACATAAAGGCTGCCAAAAATATGCTGGCCCATCTTGCTTGACGACGATGGAGGTAGTGTCACCGAGTTCCATGTAGTCAACGGGTGGTCTCAAGCTATTCCCGGATATGTCTTTTGCAACAAGAACCCAACCGAAAAGCATACGGTTGTTGGGTTGTGCATAGAAACCAAGTGTAAAGAAACCAGTAGGAAGATTGATGGGTTCAAAGATGCTGACTCCCATGTTGTCGGGCCCTCCCTCGAATGCTCTCCATACCCTCTGTGACGTTGATTCTGAGATGGAGACTTGGATCACCTCAAGACCTCCAAGATCTATCTTTCCTTTCCCAAAGTTTTTCCCACCACCCGGAGGGATAACAGGCAACGCAGAAGGAAACTTGAAGCTTGTCTCTACAGGTAATGGAGAAGGAATCATGGAGCTTGTCTCTACAGGTAATGGATGCGGAGATATGCTAACTGTGACATTCAAATTGGAGCTGGTTCCATTTCCGTCGCAAAACACATGGTTCACAAATACTATAATCAAAACAAAACTCAAAAGTTTAGAAGTTTTTCCATTACACGATTGCATTCTTCTCTCTTACTCTTGGTCAGTAATAATAATAATATTAGGCCACAAAATTATACATTTAGGTTTTGTAACCGTTTGACCCCTATTCTCCAAACATTTATATACTAATATAGTGTAAACTATCTTTTTTTGGTCAAAGTGTTATTAATAAAACGTGTATAATTGGTTGACTGTATGCTGTCAGGCATATATTTAGAGATTTTTTACTCTAACTTATCAATTTCGTTTGGAAATATCTTTAAAGAAAAACATAATTTTAGGATGTAATATCCAATTATAGCATAATATTTTCAAGTTCTTAATGTCACCAATTTTAAGTTCCTGATTTCTTGATAAAGGAATCTAGGATTTTAGAGTCAGTCTTCAACTTTTTTATAAAAGACATTTAGTTATTTTCGAAAACAGTTCAAATATCTTTGTGTTTTCAATTTAGAAAAATGCTAAATTTATCTTTTGTTAATTAGAAATCTCTACGATAGAAAAAGAGATTTTCTATCACAGAGTTTAAGTGGATCCATGCATGAACCCTCTAATTAATTTTAGGTGTTCTAAACTTGGTACTTAACGTAAAAACAGCTTAAACTCTTAGATATTGTGTACTATTATAGTTTTCTTAAACATGCATGATAACGAGTATTCGATTCTCAATGTTTAAATCTAGCTGTTTTCTTGAAATAGATCTTATATATTGTTGTGTACTGAGAGATTCAGTGTTCTGAGCTATTTTCCCAATGTGGGCCACCGTTGAAAAAGCCCAACCCACCACTTGAGCCATTCTAAATATTCATTTACGCAATAACAAGGCAATAATTCTAAGATAAACATTTCGAGTCCTTTAGCTAATAATAAAGTAGTAAGTACTTGTTTGATGATTCTGTCTTTGTTAGATAATTGGAATATATATGGAACTATGGAAGCTACACGTGTTGGTGGTGGTGCGTAGACGGCACAGAATTTAAAATGTTATATCGTGAATCGTTTATTAGTATTGGTTTCAAGAACTGGAGTGGTTATAATTCTCTCAGCACAAGATTATAGTATGTATGTATTTACAGGGACTAGTACATCATGATAAACTGTTTTTAGGATTCTATTTCTTCACTCCATAGTATAGGAATTGGATGATGAGTTTATGGGTATTATGCAATGTATTCGATCGTTTTACTATTTGTAGTATTAACTATTTTCTGAATAAAAAAGGTAAAATCTTACGTTGATAAAAAAATGCATACTACTCTTAATTTTGTAGTCACCTGTTTTTTTTTGGATTCATCTTTTTTATTTTTTAAGGTCAACTTAGGGATTTATTGCAAAATAAACCTAAGAGCGCTTAGCCTTTTTGCTCCTAGATGCTTTTGTCGTCGCTTTGTTTTGCATGTCTTTTCAATTTCTTGATAATGTTTTTGTGTCTTCCTGTTTTTGTTTCCTCCCCTGCTATCAATTTCCACATCATTATTCCCCACCAAACTACGTTTTGGACTTTACTCGACCAAACCATTGGATCTTAAAATTTTAGTATATCTTCTATGTATTTAACAGTACTTTTGTATGAGTTGGCTTGAAATCTTTTTGAAACTAGATATGTACTTATGGCATTTTAGAAAGTTTTCTCATTATCCTAATGATATTGGCGCAAGACAATATACTAAAGTCTATTGTCGCTACGCCAAAAGTCCAAACTAGTTTGAACTACAATGGGGCAAGTGTGTGCTCGGGTGAAATACTTATCAGGTTTCAGCCTGTGGTTTCTGTGGTTATTATTTTGCAAGCTTACGTACAGTGAGTAGATTATAAAGTTTAGGTATGAATCAATTCTCAAAATCTTAGATATCTGAACTCTATAAACTAGTGCACATGCTATTGACCCAAAACTTTATATTTTTCTGGTAAATGAAACATGGAACATGACTCTAGGATGATGATACCCCCAGCAAAATTGAAAACAGTGGGACCGAACACGGCCTAAACCTTGTTCTTAAACAATATACATATATATAATCTTCCTTGGACAAAGCGAGAGTGTACCATTGAGATTCATTTAGCTTGGACTTCGCACATTTGTGAATGTTGTTGAGTTTACGAAGAATAAGGTTCCAAGCACAAGAATATGTCCTTTCTAATTAATAAATTAATTACATAGACTTTACTTGGGATTCATAGCCACCCCTGCTGTCGACAAAAGTCACAAAACTCAGAGGCTCGTTTTGTGCTTTCCAATAAAATATCAAAAACCAATAGAATGGCTTTACGGGTACTTTAAACCTTTGTAATTTACTACTAGTATATGTATGTATATATCCAAGTGGAGGTCATGTGTACAAAAAAAAAAATTCATCAAATAATTCCTTGCAACAAATCAATGAATTAAAAATGAAAAGTTGTCCCACTTTTATTTTCGCCAATATATACAGAGACGGTAAAGCCGAAGCTATTCTCAACGTGAACATGGCTGGTTCAGTTAGTAAAGAGTGCATGACAAGTCTTATAATGTTCTACTTCTTCACATGGTCTCTCTGCGCAGCTTCACATGATCTGCTTAGCTGCGACCCAGAAGAATCATCCTCCTCTAGCTACGTTTGCCACTCAGACCTCCAAAAGTGCCGCACATTTGCCATTCTAAGAGCCTTAAGGGGGCATCAGTTACAGTTTATCCCGATTGACTGCAGATGTAATGGAAGGTTCTACGAGGCTCATCTCTTCAAAACTTGCGTCAAAGGCGACACCTTTCGCTCTGTCGCTGCATCCCTACAAGGCCTGACCACGTGCCTGTGAGCCCCATACTTAAGAAAGAAGATTTTTACAATTTAAAATTAGATTTGGTTCTTTATAATTACGGATGTTCCAATTTCATTTTTGTGCAGGTCCATAAGAGACAAGAATCCTCAAGTTTCGGAAGACAGCCTGGACGAGAACGTTAAGTTGCGGTTGGCGGTCAAATGTTCTTGTCCAGAAGAAGGCGTTTCAACCGCAGCCAGGTATCTCGTTACATATCCGGTGAGTGAAGGCGAAAGCGTTTCAAGCTTGGCAGAAAAGTTCAAGACAACAGAGGATGCTATTGTCTCGGCAAACAACAGTTCTGGAGTGGTACCACGCACCCCTGCTCTCATACCT